>NC_143568.1:63650000-63950000 GCF_054136105.1 Typopeltis vanoorti
ATCGGTGAATATCTATATTCTACACCTTTCACCATCGAAGGCCTGAGTGTCTTCTAAGTTATACGAGAGATAAGTGGTCTCACATGCCATAATGTATGGGTATATATTTGTATAACACATCGTATGCACTATAGTCGTTTCAACTGAGTCAGGAAATATTAAATACTGAGTTTCTTACGGAATAAATGATCTACTTGCCTGAATCGAAGAACTAACCTTTGAAGTCTGGTAAAAAGCCTAGCAGACATTATTTTAGTCGATGACTAAAATCGAACCTCGGAAGCTACCAAGAGGTTACGCCTACTTTTTGTTTTGCATTTTCACTAAATTTATAATACGCACTGTAGGGTCGAGGATGTTTTCTTGATTATTGTCTTTGAATACCACTTTTACATTTAATTTGCTATCCACTGAAAATGATACGTGAGCGGTTGGATAAAGCTATTGTTTGAATTTTGTTTCTTAAAAATTGTAATTATTTATTAAAATTTAATATTCTTTTTTTTATCCTTCAAGTTTAGAGAAGTCCTTGCGCATTAATCCACAGTGTGGTTTCAGCTCATTTCAAATTGTTTCAGTTCAGCATTTTTCGTTCTCATTTCCTTCGTTTCTCGAGACAGGCCAGTATGACCGAGAGACGCATCTTCTCCTTTGCTAGAATAAGTAAAACATGGTTGAATGAAGATGATACCGTAACGGGAATAGAAATAGAAGGACACAGTATTTTTCGTGAGGATAGAAAGGGCAGGAAGAGAGTGGGGGAGTGCTGATAACTGGGGAATTAAGTCCACATAAGGTTGACATGAGATAAGGAAATGGTGGCAATGGTTATGGAGCAGTGTGATGCAATGTGGAGGTTGAGAAGAAGACATATTTAGTTGGATGTTGCTATAGGCCTGGGAATGTGGAAGATGGTGATGAAGAAATGTATAAACAACTTGGATTAGTGAACAAAGGAAGGGAAATTATTATGGGTGATTTTAACTATGGCGGTATAGATTGGAATGAAGAGGATAGCATTTGGGAATAAGGAAAGTGAATTTCTCGAGTTCTTGAGAGACAATTATCTCAGGCAGCATGTAAAGAAAGGCACGCGAGGATCAAGAGTTCTAGATCTCATCATTTCATCAGAGGATGTAATTGTTAGAGAGGTTTCATATTTTCCTCCAGTTGGTGAAAGTAATCATGAAGTGATCACCTGTGTTGTGGCTAGTCATGTAGGCTTTTGCGAGTAAAGGATATATGTGGAATTATAAGACTGGCGATTATGACAAGCTTAGGAGACAACGTAGAGCTATAACATGGAACGAGGAGTTGAGCGGTAAGGAAATAAATGCTGCATGGGAACTTACAAAGAAATACATAATAGCATCAATGTACGAATGTATCCCAAAGGTCAAAAGGTTGAATAAGGTTGGTGTAAAATCGATGAATGTGGAGCTTAAGCATGAAATCTGGAAAAAGAAAGGCCTTTGGAGGAAGTACAAGATGAATAATGGTAATCAGTCACATGAAGAATATAAAGAGCAAACCAGAAGAGTGACTCAGTTAGTAAGGAAAACAAAAGTAGAGTATGAGCAGAAATTGGCAAATCAAGCTAAGAAAAACCCTGTAGAGTTTTATAGATATGTGGCAAGTAGAAGAAAGAATGATCATGGAAAGATAAAGTTAAGGAATGAAAGTGGTAGAATGGTAACTGCTGCAGAAGATATTGTTGAGGTATTCAGTGATCAATTTATAAGTGTGTTTCATCCTGATAAGGGTGGAATTATGAGGAACTTAAGTGTAGAGGACATAGGAGAGGATAGCTTAATTGTGTGTGAGCAGGAGGTATTTGAGGAAATAAATAACCTTGATGTTAATAAGGCGATAGGATTTGATGAAATATCAGCACGCATCTTAAGAGAATGTTCCAGGGAACTGACAGTAGCATTAGCATGCCTGTTTAACAAGAGTGTTGCAACAGCACAGGTTCCAAGGGAGTAGAAGGAGGGTAAAATTGTTCAACTTCATAAAGCTGGTGATAAGGCTGTAGCTTCAAATTATAGACCGATCTGTATATCTGGAGTTGTGGTGAAGGTCCTGGAGAGATTGGTGAGAAGTAGGATACAGAAATGGGTTGATAACAACAGTATTCTCTGTGGTTATCAGCATACGTTTGTTAAGGGGAGATCATGTTTCACTAACTTACTTATGTACTATAACAAGCTGACAAATACCTTGGACAGAGGAGATGCTATACAGTGGTGTACTTGGATTTTGCAAAGGCTTTTGATAGACTGCCACATGACAAGCTCTTAATTAAATTGAAAGAGATGGGATTGCATAACAGACTTCTGTGTTGGATAAGTGAGTGGTTATCAGATAGGTATGAGAAAGTTGTATATGGGGGTGCAGTATCTCGAAAGAGAAAGGTCACCAGTGGTGTGCCACAGGGGTCAGTTTTGGGGGCCATTGTTGTTCAATTTGTATGTTAATGATATTGGGTTGGGTTTAACTAGTGATATCCAGCTGTTTGCAGATGATGAAAAACTGGGGAGGGCAATGCACCATCAGGCTGATGTTAATGTCTCACAAGAGGACTTGAATAGATTGCATGAATGGGCTACATTGAACTGGAATTATGAGTTCAATGTTGCTAAGTGTAAGGTTTTGAGATTTGTTAAGCAACGATGGGATGCCAAGTATACATTTGGTCGGAAACTTTAACAGAAGTAGGGTAGATGAGAGATCTAGGTGTTATGGTGGACAAGGACCTGAAATTCAGGGGCCACATTGCACAAGTTGTGAAGACATCACATCGAATAATGGCAATTATGCGGAGAACCCTGACATTCAAAAATACAGAGGTTATGATTCCATTGTATAATTCCTTGATCATGCCTCATATGGATTATTGTGCACAGATTTGGTCGCCGGGTTTTCATGGTGATGAGGATATGTTGGAAAAGGGTACAGAGAAGATTCACAAAGGTAGTCAGTGGTCTTTGGAATGTGGAGTACGAAGACAGATTGAGGGAATGTAAGTTGCAGAGCCTCGCGAATAGGAGGAAGGGGGGGGGATATGACTGAGACTTATAAACTGGTCAGGGGTTGTTATCAGGTAGATATGGAAGAGATTTTTCATAGAAGTAGAACAAGAGGCCATTGCTGGAAACTGTATAAGGAGAGTGTGAGCAAAGGAGTGAGAAGCAGGTTCTTTGCATGGAGGGTTGTTGGTGAGTGGAATGCATTGCCTGAGTGTGTTGTGAATGTGGACACATTGAATCAGTTTAAGACGAAGTTGGATAAGCATTGTATGCAATAGTGAGTACCTCCCACGATGAGTCTCTGACTCCATGGAGGTCGGGTGTTGATAATGACAATAATAATAATAATCATTTTTTAATATAATAATATATATTTTTAATAATAATCATAATTTATTACATTTGATACATACATTACATAGTTTTGATTACGTATTATACAACATTACATACATTTGTTTACATTTGATACATTCATATATTCTGATAATAATTTTTTTTCGCAATAATAATTATAATAATTATTGGCGTATGATACATACATTACATACTTATCATTACATATGATACAACATTACATACATTTGTTTACACGTGATACGTACATTTCATGTATTTGATTACATATGATACATTTATTATTATTTTTTAATTAATTAATTTTATTTATTTATTTATTTTTTTATCTTGGATGAGATGAGATGTATTTTCTCAGCTTTCATCCTGGAAACTTATTTGTGAGCTCATCTGAGGATGACACTAGTGTTATTATTTATTGGTTTATTTGCTGTGTTGGGAAGGTATGAAATCAAATCTATGTTTGATTGGCTTGATTTCCGCTGCAGCCGTTATTGAGAAATTCTCACGGGCACGCACACACTCACACATATGATAACTTGGAATGTCTTGGTGGGTCGGTGAACTGGAAGCCTGAGCGAATATATTGTGTTTCATTAAGTTTGTATGGTATTTTGGGTGCGTGTTTCTTGTTCATAGTATGTCCTTAGAGCTCTTTTTAGGCTATTGTAGTTTGTAAGATTTCTGTATTCAAAAGATAATTTGTTTATTATGTCTGGGATGGAGAAGTTTCGCGTGGACTTTCCGCAGTGATTATTGTATTTATATGTGATATAATTAATAATAATAATAATAATAATATATTCTGGTACATTTGCACTGGTGAACTGCTTAAATCATCGAGGTCTCTGTTTTGCTATTGTTGTTGTTAAATCTGCAATTCACATATGAATATCTAGCATAGTGATTGATCTCCTAAATATATTATTTATCAAGACTAGGTTTCATGAACATTTGCAGGTGCTATGATTAATGTTCGTTTCCGGATCAAAAAAAGTGCGCATGGTATGCCAGTCTAACACATTAAAAGTTTTAAATCCACTGTACATTTTGTTCTCTGGTAGGCTAATGATTAGATATCGGAAAATATTTCTTGGTTTAGAAGCTAAACATAGAATTCTTTCGAGACCCTTCAAGACTCCACTAAGCAGATTAGTGGTCTCTCACCAACATGATTACATCTATCATCTAAAGACATTAATAACTTACTAATTTAAATAACAATAGTTCGTTTTACAAAACGTACACTTGGTATCTAAATTGAGCATATTGTATTAAAATTGTTCTGAATTACAGCAAGCAACCATAATCTATTATGAAATAAAGTAAAATTATTTCTGCATTAAAGACGGTTAAGTTAAGATAAAACTAAACTAAGACGATTCATTTTATGCTCAAAACTGCATAACAATAATTCCTTTTTCAGCCTCAAAATGATTTCCTTCAAATGATGATGGAAGCAGCCAAGGAAACACAGATCGAAGAAGTCGAGAAAACAGAATCCGAAGCAGACAAATATAAGCAAAAGTTTCGTTATGATCCTAAATACAAAGGTAGAATTTTTTTTCTACTATTTGAAAACGTTTTACTAGTACTCTTTGAAAGTCTAAAAATTAATGTTTTTTCAGTAGGTCTATAGTAAGTACATTGATCATAATGAATCTCTTAGGTTGGAAACATCCGGGTTATAATCCGCTCGACAGATAGGGATATTTATAAGGAAATTTCAACTAAGGGTCATTTCTTCGTTCTCATATCAATACGGCAAGTGTTTGTTCTACAAAAGAGACAAGAGTTTAAGCACATTGGTAGCTGTGTCAAAGAGTGGCAGATTATGTAAATAGGATTATAACTGCTGCCTGATTCATTACCTGAATTAATTCATATAATTCATTACCTGAATTATGTTTAGAAACCAATTTACTAGGTGTTAACAGTTCGTTTGGCTTAATGTTCCATTCCATCCCAGTAAATTGTAATATAATATTTTAATCATTTAAATAAATAAAAATCGCCTCTTTCAGTAAAGCTACAACCAAAAGTCAGAAGTGATGACTGATGCCAATGACTGAAGAAAAAAAAACACACAGTACACATTGAAACTCTTTCAAGATCACAGCTGAAAAAAACAATAAAAGTAAACATGATAAATGATTAACAGCAGTGGCAGAGCCTACTCTCTTCGTTTAATGAAACTTTTAGCATATTTTCTAAACTGAAAAAAGGTGATCATATCACTCATATTTCTTCTCCAGAACACGAATTTTAATCTGCATTCAGTCAAACAATATTATTACTTGATAAAAGAAATCAGATATAGACCACATTTAAATTTGTATTGATAAATAAGTGAAAATTCAGCATTTTTTCCTTCAGAAAATTCCTACAGATCAATGGATTTTTAACTTGTTCCGCACTTCCAAATTCTGTCTTAGCCAGTTATTGAAATTATTAATTTGGAAATGATATACAGTTTGTAATCTCACTGTCTGTCATTATATTCCAATGAAAGGCCTACGCAGCAGCGTGTATGTGTAGATCTTTTTTTTTTTTTTTTTTTTTTTTTTTTTTTTTTTTTTTGGCTGTTCTTTTATCCATATAAGCATATTCTCCTCCAGACAGAGTGATGTGAATGAGGAACGGATCGCTCTTCCTATTTTTCCTACTAATGCATGTCAGAGACAGTGGTCTTGTTCTTAACCAACATTCCAACTCGTCACAAAATTATTCTGTTCGAATGAAATCATCGCGATTTCATTGTTTGCATTTGTTACTTTTAATTATTATATTTTTTTATAAACACAAATTTTCTCCTGACACAAGTTATATATGCCTAATTGACAATAGAAGGACTGGTATTATGTTGCAGTTAGATGGTCCGATTGTATATTTGATATGCATCTCTGACAGCGTTTCTCTCTCTCTCTTTCAAGGGTGAAATCAATATCGCTTGCACATCTTTTACTAGGATAATTCCTTAGTAAGAGTGCAATAATTATAGTTATCAAATACATTATACATTTTCGTCTTTGATTATTTATTTTATTATTATCAATTTCCTTTTATTGTGTTCTTTTTTGAAGGGGACATAAATTATAAATAAGTCAGTTCCGGATTACTTTTTAATTCAGTTTAAACAGCGTGGTGGAATATAATATGTTTTTAAATTTTTAATTAAAACATACATGAAGCAAAGCAAAATCAACTATTGACTAAGGTTAGTGTTCAACTTACAGAACTTTCTCGCGAAGAGTTGGTGGCCCAATGCTTTATGTTCTTCATTGCTGGATACGATACCGTCTCTTCTACGCTGTCTTTTGCTGCACACAACTTGGCTTTAAATCCAGACTGTCAGGAAAGGCTTATAGAGGAAGTGGATAGGATTTTCGACGAATACGTATGTATCTCCTCCTCCTGTCTCTTTCTCTTAAGAACAGTTAGATTTCAAAGATAATCATTTAGCAAATGAAAGTTAATTGACTTTCGCAAGCCATAAAGGCGAAATAGTTTCTTTTTGGCGAGATAACCGCTTGCACCGGTCATGGCAGTTGCTCCACTACACCACAGAAAGTGTCTTGAGGAATTTTAACCTAATTAGATAGGAAAACGTCTGAACAGGAAACTGTAGCAATAGTGCGTCGACGGCAGGTGCTGTCACATGATGCCACAAATATTTGAAGAGATTCAGATCAGGAGAATTAAGTGGCGGGGCACAAAGAAGCTTGAAAATACTCTTCGAAAACCATGCTTTCACAATGCACAGTGCATCACAACATTGCCGTGTAACATGGGCATTATCTTTCTGGAAGAATCCAAATCCATGTGCCATACCATTATTATGTAGGGAAATACATGCTCCGAAATAATCTCCAGTTAAAAGTTAGCAGTTAAAGTATGTTCAATGGGGACTAGATGACCTGGTGAGGTCAATGAGAGCAATCCCCATATGATGCTATCGACACCAATAGCATCGGGCTGCCTGTCTGCTTCATCGGAAACAAATTGCGGGAGTCATGATGTTTTGGCTCATGTGTGTGTGTGTGTGTGTGTGTGTGTGTGTGTGTGTGTGTGTGTGTGTGTGTGTGTGTGTGTGTGTTGCTTGGAAAGAAGTCAACAGACACCTTCATGGGCGAGGTGCGTCATGTCATGTAACGAGTCACGTGTTTGTAGGCGGTGTAAATTGTGGAAATATGATGCTCCCCGGTTAGCGCAACTGTGTCCGGGGTGAAATTGCTGCGAGAAGAGAACTGACATAGCTTGAAAGATGCGTTGTGATAGGATCCCATGTTGCAGGCTCATCTGTTTGGCAAATTGTTGAAAAATTCGGTCATTACAGGTTAACAATGAGTAATACCATACCGAGATCGAAACACAGAGAGTCAACTGCAAGTGCTACTCACAGTGGATGGCTCAATATGTTCACCAAACGTGACCTTATGGCGCTACGAAGGATGATATGTATTGAAGCGTTGAATGCGGAGTTTCGGGAATCGATTGGAACAAGAATCTGCACAAAAACATTCAGAACCGACGTTCACAACAGGGGTTTCCATATGCAATATGCTAACCCCACATTACCCAAACCAGCATGCAGCGTCGTATTCAGGGCAAAGAGAGTGTCATGCTATACACTCTTCCAAGCAGATCGATCGGTGTGGTTGTGGCTGGATTATCCCAGTATGAAATTAGGAGGTGGTGATGTGAGGATATGGTCCTATGTTTACTGGGTTGGCCTCGCAGCTCTCTTTGTGGTGGTGGCAAGAACATTGAAATTCGAGAGGTATCTTAACATTCAGGACAATGCAATGCTTCCTATTTTGTGGCGTTTCTGCAGAACTGATCATCTCTTTCAGCAAGACAATGCACACAGTGTGATAAGACATCTGCTGTAACACCGTGTTTTATGGACATGAACGTCACCACACTTGACTGGTCTCCACAAAGCCGTGATCGTAACTTTACTGAACATTCATGAGACGAACTGGAGCGTTCGGTGAGGTCATGGGATATCCATCTCCTTTAGCCCCCAATTACAGCATATATGCGGTTTGACATAGATTCCACATGGTGTTGGATCGCATCCATGTGAATACCAAGCATTCACCTAGACTTTGTGTTGGCCAGCGAAGATGGTGGAAGTATCTTTCATGCTCGGTGAATCGCTGCCGAGCCATTCTTAAGCGATGTACAGCAGTATTGACGTCCATGAAACAACTGTCACCTGCTGGATAAAAAGTCAACATTGCAGTATGAACTTGATCGCCAACAATGTTCGGATATTCTTTGTTGGATATCGGACCTTCCAGCAATATCAGGGAATCCGTTTCATACCAACAGAACATGCCCCACACCATGACATCGCTTCCAGAAATTTGAGTTGTGTTTACAAAGCAAGACTGAGTTCATTGCTTTTTTGTGGCTGTGCCCAAACTCACTGGCTATTGTCGGTGTAGAACAAGGTATATACCGTGACTCATCGAACCGTACAACTTCTAGTGTGCAGTCGCGGTGTTCATAACACCAGTGTAAACAAACGTTTCGGTTTCTCGCAGAAATAAGGGATTTCCATGAAGCCATGCTACTATCAATACCGATCCTCTTCAGTTCTCCAAGCATAGTTCAGTGAGATGTGGGTCGGAAACATCCTTCATTAAATGCCTCGGTCAACTGATACACACAGGAAGTTCTGTTTGACCTTACAAGCCTTTTCAGACGATGGCAATTTCATTCCAGACAGAATGTCTTAGGACCACATTTAGTTTCACCTCTTAGACAAGTAATGTGGGTTATTTTTCCACTGATTAAATATCTCAATGATTAAATATCCCGTGATATCTCACCTTTTCAGAAACCAGTCAGCTCTGCTATTTTTATAATCGTGGCTGCAGCCTCAATAAGCTCGTTGTCGAACTCCAAGAGAGCCTTTGTTTTTTCCATTGTGATCAACACTGTTGAGTGACCGGGTATGTGTATCTATGAACAGAAACTTCCAAACATGACAGAGCAATACCTTCTCTAACACCTGTACTTGTGTGGCCCAGGATTATTGACTTTCCTTTTTTCTTTTTTTTTGATACACGAAAATTTGTTCAACTAAGTACCCGTATGCGACACTCTACATCACAGAATTACTCATTTCCAGAGAAAACTTAGGTTATCTTCACTGGTTAGTTACTGAAATCTGATAACGCCATTGGTACAAAGTAGAATGGAAGAATGTGAAGTCTGAGTCATTTCATATTTGTATCATTGATGGATTACTCAAAGCATTGTGTTTATTGAAGTAATATCAGACAATCTAAATTTAATATCATGATTTGTTGTTAGAACAACAACATTAGAAACTGTTTATAAAAATGTTAAATATGATTCCGATAAACAAGATCAGACATTACATGCAACTTAAGAAGCTTCAGAATATTGACCTTCTTAAGGAATTAATGTGTAAACATTTTCCAGTTTCAGTTACAAACAAAAATAATGTGGTAATACTGTTTCGCATGCAACAAAGCAGCAAAGGGAAAAAAAAAACTCTCATCAGGGCTCGACAAAAATGCCCACCTGCTCGCCCATGGCGACCTGCAGAATGAAGAAAATATATTTTTATTTAATAAAAATAAAAAATAAAATAACTTCTCCAATCACTGTACAGCACTACTAATCATATTGTGGCACTTCTATTGACTTGTTGGGACAGGTCATTAAAATACGGGGTGATCTTGGGCGAGTAAATTTTTGAGTAGCGAGTAGGGTTTTTGCATAATTTGTCGACCCTTGCTCATCAGAATTATTCATTTTTCCTTACGCGTATGCATATAGTGTACTTACTGCATAGCTTTAGAAATCATACTTTTCTGAATAGATCTCTAATAGTTATTCTATTAATCTGCTATGTCTGTTAATAACGTTCACTGTACTATAGTTGGCTTGTGGGATGAAACAACCACCAGAAGGGGATGAGAAACCATCTGCCTACATACCAGACTGGTCCTTATAATCGTATGACAAATCCAATAAAAGCTTTTTGAGTTATGGACTAGATTCAAATCCAGGTCTTTCCAGCCAGAGGATTTTGCTCAGATGTATGGATTATAAACATCCGACTAAGTAATTCAGGCAAGAACGAAAGCAAATGTATAATAAAAGGAAGTAAAAAAAAAACAATTAAGCATTTAATTTAACCAACTTACAGTGAACACTTTAAATCAAAATACATTTAAACTCTTGAAATAATAATGAGATGGCTCTTTCAGTAGTTCATCATTTCTCATATTTCCTCATGACATATTATAAAAATACTCGATGTATTTTTCGCATTGGCATGTTTTTTTTCATAGGACGTCTTCTCCATGAGCCTCAAATAACAGTTTGAGGTTTTCTTCAAACTCACATGTAAATTAATATGAACTCCAACGTGATAAAGTGTGGCTTGCAAGACGACTGGGTATGCATTTACTCTGATGTTCAACTGGGCTAGCTATGGGGATGCATACATTCAGCTACCTTACTCTAGAGACCAAACAAGTGTCCCTTTTTTTAATATACCCCAGTCTTTAATAAGCAGGGTAGCGGTTTAATACTGAGCGATGAAATGCATCTACCACCTAAACACATTCATAAACATCCACGCCTCCACTAAGAGTTGAACCTACAACTTGTTGTTTGGAGAGCAGATGCACTACTCATTTAACCAATCAGACAGAGAAACATACTGTGACCATGTCGGCAAGTTAATAGTCATACTTCGAATTTTGTTATATAAACGTGCATAAATCAGTTACAGTTCCTATAAAGGAAATTGCAAACAAAAAACTAGTCCCCTAATATAAGGTAAACAGATGTATTTGTTAGATAAGTCGAATACGATAGCGCGTTTCTGTATATCTTTGGAGACAGTAGGTATTATTTGCACAAAATTGAGCAGCCCCGTAAGGTAGTCGATATCGACAATGGCATTTGGTTGAATAGTCCTGGGTT
Source organism: Typopeltis vanoorti (assembly GCF_054136105.1). Classification (NCBI taxonomy): domain Eukaryota; kingdom Metazoa; phylum Arthropoda; class Arachnida; order Uropygi; family Thelyphonidae; genus Typopeltis; species Typopeltis vanoorti. Next base: position 63,661,364 of record NC_143568.1, read on the forward strand.
CGAATACCGTCTAGGAGTTGGAGAACCTTTATAAGAGGTATTCATCTGAAGATGGTTAGCGGTCTCATATGAATATATCAAGTTTTTACTGGAAACGAGTAAAAAACCTAACATATTCATATGACAATTTTTTTACTCAGAATGGGTAAACCGGCTAACCAACCAACAGAAAACTGAAGCATGTTATGTTTGGTAGCTGAACTGGTCCTCTGCTTGTTTACTTAAATAGCTATGGTTCGAATCCATATAAGGTATGGATGATTGAAAATGTTGCTCTTCGCAAGCTTGTATAATTTTTTGGCTTTATAAATATTCATGCCTTATATGAGATTCAAACCTGCACCCTTGAAGTAAATAAGCAGTGGTCTTTTACTAACTCGCTACCTAGATGGTATATCGGCAATAAGTGTTGATTACAAAGGTGATATTTCAGCTCTCTGCACAAGCTTATGCTCTAAACCAGCGCTTCCCAAACTGTGAGCCGCGGCCCCCATTGGGGACCGTTAGTTTTGTTGAGGGGACCGTGAAATAATGAAAACAAATTTAAAATGTTTTAAGACTAAATGTGCTATGACAAATGTGAATGTAAGATGCTAAAAATGTCATATTTGAATTTGATTTTTGCAATATTCTCTGTGTATGTTTTGGATTGAATATAAATACAATAAATATTATAATAATATGTCTGTATTACTATTTTTTTTTCCGATGGGGACAGGTGAAATATTTTAATTTTTCCAAGGAGGGCCTTCACATCCATAGGTTTGGGAAGCACTGCTCTAAACAGTGTAATCATGGAATGTGATTCTTAAGTGAAAGAATGATAACTTTCCAAACTATCGTCTTTCTACAGTGATTTTCTCTTACCAAATATAAAGGGACAATTACTTTGGAAACTTTTAATATTCAGATTGAAAAAAAAACCAACAAATAAGTAGCCTCTAATTTCAAATATGTCGTTCTTTTTAGAGCTACTTTCAAACAGCTAATAAATGAAATAGCCTGAAAACAGAAAACTATTTACTCAGAATTATATTAATTAGCCCGAATGAATTGAAATAAAATAGGAAGAAATCTTTAAAATCTAAGTTAAGTTAGTATTTTAATTCCATTATTTCTGAATGCCCGACCTGATAAACATTTAGTATGCTAGTTATCATATGCCATAACTAATCTATTAAGCATAATATTCTGTGTTTTCAATACTTAATTTATTGGTTACGTTACAAGAAAGAACGACCACGTTTATCAGTCGGGCTCTGCAATTGATGAAACGAACTTTCTTCTGTTTTCCATTTTATTGAATGTGAAACAGAAGAGAAAAATGATCTAAAGTAGAGAAAAATAATCTAAAATTCAAGATATTTTATCTTCTTTTTTAATCTCTGTTTATCAGGGTTACTGTAGATAGGCACAAAATTTCCGTACTGAAGATGCAGCTAAAGGATGAATTTTTATTCTTTTTTGTTTGCTTAAGGATATGCAAATGAGTATAAACTTCATCGAATTTTATGAAGTGAATTTGTAAAGAATAGATGTTCGTAAATAAATAGTTAAACACGCCAACTTAATTTTAGAATTCACTAACACCCTTCTTTTTCTTTACTACCAGGGAGAATTAAATTATGACACCATCAGCAAAATGAAATATTTGGATTGTGTTGTTTCCGAAACTCTGCGATTGTATCCTCCTGCATTAAGGTATTTGCCACTCTCTATGCGTGTAAAAATTTAAATTATTATTATTGTAATTTATTTCATAAAAATTTGTGTGTGTGTGTGTGTGTGTGTGTGTGTGTGTGTGTGTGTGTGTGTGTGTGTGTGTGTGTGTGTGTGTGTGTGTGTGTGTGTGTGTGTGTGTGTGTGTGTGGAATTTGAAATATCGAATTTAAATTTGAATTTTAAGCAAGCAAATAAATTGGATTGAACGTCAAAAACAAATGTCCACTGTGTATATCATATACGGTATGTACAATTGGGAAGTAACAAAATAAAGTTTTGTCAATGGTCTTTCTAATTTATTATTATTATTATTATTATTATTATTATTATTATTATTATTATTATTATTATTATTATTATTATTATTACGTGATACCTCCAAGGAGTCTAAAGACTCATCGAGGGAGGGCACCTACTTTACAACTCTACGTCTTCACCAATCCACCAACCACAGCGAACCGCATCATCTCTCACCAACGCCATCTGCTGCTCACCACTACCATTTTGATAGACTAGAGTAATGGATCATTTTCATTCAGATATGCAGCATTTTGTGCTCAAATAAATTAGCTGCCTTGTTTAATTTGAGCAATATCATATTTTTTTTTTTAAAAAAATGGAAATTGATTGACATAATGAAACATTAATTTCTTCCGTTCTCTCCCAACCTGCCTCCATTAAGGATAATATAATGCAGATTTTTTTGTTTTGTTTTTTCATATTCTGTTCTGAAAGTTAATTCATGACTATAATTAAATTCACTTGTCTACGAAGACAATCGTCACAAATTCTCCCCAAAGAAAATAAAAATTATGTTATTAAATCATTATATGAAAGTTTGTAGTCGGTATAAAAACTATAACTTCGGTTTATGTTATGAAGTATCACAAAACGTCGGCAATGTTCAGTAATGGCGACGGTGACAAACGCATAAATTTCACATGTTCAAGTTCAGATTCAAGAATTATTCTTAATTCGACCAATATATATCAAGAAATTATTATTCTTTTACTTACAGGCGGAAAATGTATAGTAAAACTATTTTATTATCTCAAAATTTATGTGACCTGTTGTTTTAGTTCTACCCTTACAAGAAAAGCTCCATTAACTTTAATCGGCAGTTTGAAACGAATGTGTGCATGCTCAGTCATTCAGGAGGCAGTATTAGACTATCAGGAAGCAGCCTAGTCACAGCAGCTGGTGAAGTTCTTTTTGTTTCATTGTTATGAAGATTGGAATAATCAGTCAACTGGTGCCGGAATACGCACACTACATTTCAATTATATTTTTTATTCTTCTCTTCTGTTATGAATCTTCACACAACATCTTTGGTCCCCAGCGTAATCATCGTCATCATCAAATTCCTGACATTTATCCTCATGGGATGTACACGATACTGTGATAGCACTACATAAAAGTTTATATTATTATTAACTTTTATGCAAAGTTTAGAAAAGTTTAAATATCAAATTTATTTACATCTTTCTCTACAGTGTGGAACGAAGAGTTGAATATGACTATAAATTAGGAGACACTGGAGTTGTTCTTCCAAAAGGTATCGTTGTTAGTATTCCAGCGTATGCGATGCATCATGATCCTGAATACTATCCTGATCCAGAAGAGTTTATCCCAGAAAGGTAGGATCATTCATTTTTTAAAAGTATTTATTAAGTCATGATAGCTGTATGTATGCATAAATTTCTGATTTCTTTAGCCCCTCTTTATGTCCTAAGAGGGATCTGTTATTTTTAAAGAAATTTTAAAATATAACAATATAATCTTATCTGTGAACGATTAGTATACAACATATTAAATACATATAAAAATGTGTGAGCGTGTGCGTGTAGAATTTGAAATCTCGAATTTAAACTTGAATGTGAAGCAAAAGCAAATAAATTGAATCGAACTTCAAAAATGGTATCCACTTCCAACCACTGTGTATATCATATACTGCATGTACAATAGGGAAGTAACAAAACAGACTTTGTCAATGATCAAAGGGGAAAAAAGTGCTCTGTCTGATGTGCTGTATCATTCCGAACGGCACACATAGTAAGAATAGGCGCAACGGTATAAACTTGAAAGCCGACATTTACAATAAGTGAAATCAAATGGTATCGCAACCAAATATATTTCAGCTGGTTATTACCGAATGAGAATTTCGAGCGTAATCTGGAAACTAAACATTTAGTAAGAATGAAAACGGAACCCCCAGCATTTCACACACATGTCAATTAAATGGTTCACAAAGGAACCATAAACATTGTCATTTCGAAAACGTATCTCAGACTTTCTTCATTTACAGAGTGTCGAGTAATACTTACAAAACATTTAAATGCCATCTCTATAAGGATGCCCCAAATTTTCATCGGCAGCGTGCTGTGAAACTGCAGTCATGTAAGCTAGTACGGAAAGTACACGCAGTCAGTAAACAAATAGCTTAATATGCTCATCTTCTTCTCTGGTAATGTATCAAATCTTATTCATAACCATATGATGATAAAGTATATTCCTCTGTGAAGTTTCTGTCATCTGGAAATCTGAATATTCTCCGACTTTCAATGAAAGTCTGCGAAAGTTGTTATATGAAAGTATTTACCTATTTAACAAACCCCATTAGCAGTTTAGAAATCGAACAAATGCGCTACACAATCGGCAACTTTTTCATCATTCATGGCGGTCTAAAATACTTCGTTTAAACCATTTGAAAAACAAGCTTCTCATCATTCTTCCAGTGAGAATACTGCAGCCCTCATTCAACTCTGCTTATGCTTGTGTGTTTGCACATCGGATTCTGGGATACTTCGATAAAAAATATATTTCGGTCAGTCAATGAGTGACGACGATACCAAACTGACTACTATGAATGCCTAAAAAGACATTCCTCGTCGATTTTGATATCGTAACTTCAAAAGTTGATTAAGTTGAGCATGCCAGTAACGAAGGAATATATGATGAGTGAGTGAAAGGATGAGGAGGGATATAGTAGGTCCCCTGCTAATTAATATCACTTGGTGTGACTTTCTGGATCGACAAAATTTCAAAATATTTTTTGTCACTGCCGTAGAAAAAGGAAAGATGGGATATTTAAAATGCCATAACCGTCAATGCATCGTCCCTGGATGTAGAAACAAAACAAGGAAACCCATTAAAGATTCATCTTTCATTATATTTTTGCAGTGTCCATAACAAATCAAAAATCATATTCTATTAATATATCGAAATCACATATGAAATTAAAATGTAGGCGGCATTTGACTTATATTCCAACATACCACACAGCACTAAATTTACCTCTTAAAAGAAAGCACGTTTTCCCTTTAATTTATGTTGGATTTTCCTAAAGAAACAGGGATATTTTGTCTTTAACTCGCACATTTGACATACATAGAATATAGATTCCTCCATTATTTATTTTCATTATATACAGGGTGTCTCAAAAAATGTATACACACTTCAACAGCTGATAAATAACTTAATTTTCGTTATTTTGCATGTTTAACGGATTTGAAATAATGGCTGAAAGCAGACCAAGCTTTGAGAAAAGAAACTTTATCCTAAAATGCTACTCGAAGTACGAAAACGTAGCGGAAGTGCAAAGACAGTTTAGAAGAGAATTTCAACAAGATCCACCTACGAGACTTACTATCACTCGAATTAGAGATAAATTTGAAGAAGATGGAACTGTTCAAAATGTCGATGAGTAACGTTCAGGAAGACCACGAACAGCTACGAGGTCCGCAACAGAAGAAAGTTGATTGAAATGTATAGTCAAAGTTCAAAAAAATCTGTGCGACAAGGGTCTCGTGAGATAGGAGTATCAAAATCAAGTGTCCATCGCATGGTGAAGCACAGTCATTGGAAAAGTTACATTTCAAGAATGGTACACGCTCTCACCGAAGGTGATCCGGATAGGAGAATGCAGTTTTGTGAGTGGTACTTGGAAAAATATGAAGAGGCACAATTTCCAAGAAGAATTGTCTGGAGTGATGTGGCCACATTTAAATTAAATGGGTCAATTAACCGGCACAATTGCACTTGCTGAGCACCTGAGAATCTGCATGTTATGGAGGAACATCGCGTAATTTTAACAGGAGTGACGGTGTGGTGCGGCTTATCAGCACACGGATTAATTGGACCATTCTTTTTCTATGGTACTGTAACTGGTGCCAATTACTTGAACTTGCTGCATGAAGCTGTCATGCCACGTATTAAAGAGGACTTTGAGGATGAGGACTTTTATTTTTCAACAAGATGGGGCACCCTCACACTACCATTGAGATGTTAGGGCCTATCTTGATGAGATTCTACCCACCAGATGGATTGGAAGAAGATGTTCTGTAGAACATCCCCTCCCACGTTCACCAGTCCTCACGCCAATGGACTTCTTCTTATATTAAATACATATATTAAATATATTGTATTTAATATATGGGGATTTATCAAGAATAAAGTTTACACTTCAAAACTGGCAACAGTCGACGACTTGAAAGCAGCAATCGAAAGAGAATGCGTCCAGCTACAAGACTAAATGATGCTCAGTGTTTGCAATTCCATTGCTGCACGTTATCAGCATTGCCTGGATCAGGACGGTCATCAGTTTGAACACAGACATTGAGGGATGAAAAGTACATTTATGTAGTGTACTTTACAATGTGAAAGTTAACTGTATTGTAATAAATACCAAGTTTATGATCATTCAAAGTGTGTATACATTTTTTGAGACAGCCTGTATATACTAGGGGCTACTCCCCCCCCTCCCCCTGGCGCCTACGGCGCCCAAGCCCCTGAGTTCAGGACTGACAGGCCGGTTTTCCATGAATTCTGATGACTGGAATTTTGAAGACTCGACACTCAGGGTAACCCCTTAGTTTCAAAACCTTTCGAAAAACGTGATATATATATATATATATATATATATCAAAAACTCGAGTTTCGGTGAAGAAAAACAATCTTTCCAACCAACTGGCCCGGACAAAAAAAAAACTGCTCTGTTTTTTATCTGGTTAAAAAAAAAGAATTTTTTCCCCCTCGCTTTCAGAAACGCAAATCTCTAAAGGAAATGAGTGGCTCTGTTGCTCAGCTGCATGAATAAGACCTTGATATTTCCATTCTTACTGAAAGAACTGGTTTTGAAGTATCTAACAAGCAATGAACCTTTCTAAGTGAAGATTAATGAAGTCTTTTTAAGTGAAGGTGAGCTATCCAATATCATATGGAAGTGGCATGATATTTCTTCCAGTGCCATTTAGTCAATTCATGTTTTTACACTGAAAAACAGACTTCATCTTTCTAGCTTAATGTAGGTTCCGCTGTTTTTCCTCATTGTGATTTTTGAAGAGACCCCACCCGGTTTGTCGCAGAGGCTGACGTTGCAGGGCTGGGAGAAGATACAAATCCGTGTGTGAGAAGAAAGTGAATGACAATCACAAACAACCATGCCCCAGGTGGGACTCGAGCCCACAACCTCTTGGGTGGAGGTTGTGGGCTCGAGTGGTTAGCCGGCCCGCTAACCACTCGGCCAACGGGCCGGTTATAAAACAGATAAAATGGCCAAAAGAATATACTCAATTAATTGAAATAATATAATGGTCTTGTAGCATTGCTTGCTTCTGAAGCCTGGCTACTCACCATCTGGCAAAATCAACTCGCCACTGACGAGTGGGAAGCGTACTTGTCGAGTTCTCGCTATGTCTCACTTTCTTGCTCTACTGAGTAAACCAACATAGTGTGAACAATGTTTTACATTTTCTAATACTATAAATATTTCATCATCAGAAATTTCATGTACTCTCGTCATAAAAATAAATGAATCTCCCAACATATTTTTATTAAGCAGGTGGAAATTGATAAAATTCTTTTAGTCCAAACGGTTTGCAAATATATGGGAAGTTGGTCTCAACTTCTCAACGTAGGCAAGATTATTAAATAAATTAATTCCATTTATTTCTATGTTCTGATATCAATTTACCTGAGAATTGAGGGATTGAATACTAGTTTTTTTTTTCTTAAAGGAAAAATCCCGCTTGCCTTCATCAAAAATAGATTAACTCTGTAATGAATTTGAGAAAAAATCCCAGAAAAGGCTCTCAGGGAGGTTAACTCTTTTTTATATATCTCTTAAATGTGTCAAAATTAACCAAAATTTGTGGAAAAATAGAAATTGTTTTTCTAAAATCATTTATAGGTTTGAGCCCGAAAACAAAGCCAAACGACATCCATTCACTTATTTACCATTTGGAGCTGGACCAAGGCATTGCCTTGCCATGAGATTCGCATTAATGGAAGTAAAGCTGTGTCTAGCAAAGGTGTTTCGCCATGTGAGATTCTCAGTATGCCCTGAAACGAAGGTAAGTTTAGTTAATCAATCTTGTTTCTAGCCCAGTAATACAAATTTAATATAATCGTTACTAAATGGTATATATGTTGTTGATCTCGACAAAAGGTTGCTTTAAACTATACCTTTCTGTATGCTGGACATATTTGATGATCAGTACGTATTGTTGATATTTGAATTTTATCTTGTACTTTGAGAATAAACTGAACTAGAAAAGTATTTCAAATTATTCCGTAAGTTCTCAGTATGAAAAATTATTCTGAGAGCATCTACAAGTAACATTCCAACAATTATAGTTAAGTGATGCAGTTTTAGTTTTAAAAAATTTAAAGCATAAAAGAAATAAAGTTCTGTAACGACAGTTAGAGTTTGCTAATAAGAATAATGAGGGTGTATAGTGATCTAGATAAAAAAAAGTCTATATGATCGGTTAATAGGTCCCTTAGAAGAGGGGAAACCGAACGTTTGGACGATTTGAATAAAGTAGCTATGTGGACAAAGTGGAGGGATGTCAATTTAATACCAGCAAATGCAAGGTTTTGTACTTTGAATCTCAAAAAAGTAAAGCTGTGTATCATATTGGAGACGTTGTATTACAGGAGGTGGGGGAAAGCGAGGGATCCTTTGATATCAGTGTATAAAGAATTGAAGTTCAAAGGACATATTGCAAAGTTGATAATAACAGCACAAAGAAATGGTAGTATGCACCTAGATTTTGTCACCTGCGTTCCTAGAGAAGTAAGCTCTGGGAAACGTTCAGAGGCGAATAACAAAAAGCAATATCGAGATTGTGGAATACTGACTATGAAGACAGGGTGAGAGAATGTAAATTACAGACGCTTGTAAATAGGCGGAAGAGGGGCGATATGATTGAAACATAAATTGCTAAGGGGTGCTTATCAAATAGATACTCAGAATATTTTTCAGTTGGTTGAAAGAGGAAAGGTGGATAGAGACAAGAGGCCATTATTGGAAGTTGTATAAAGGTGTGTGCATAAGAGAGTGCGACATGACATTTTTGCATGGAAAGTGGTTGGTGAGTGGAATCTACTATTACTACTACTAATACTAATAATAATAAATAGACAAGTTACTGTACAAATGAATATGGTTTTAATTAGCATAATCGTGTAATTTAAAATTATATTAATTAATTTAAAACACTTCAAATGCCAAAAAGAAAAATATAGATTACCAACAACAATATCCTTTTTTAACTGTCTGTTTTAGTAGAAAATGATAAACTCTAAAAAAAATATATATTTTTTAAATTTAATTAAAAGAATTAAGTACTGTTAAATATTAATAAATGAAGCTTGAAAAATTATAGAAATAATAAAGTTTTGAAACAACACTTTTTACATTCATTCATTCATTAGGTTCCTCTGGAATTTGCCACTTCTGCTCTTCTTCTACCGAAAGAAGTTCCTTTAACTGTGATGGTGAGAAATGACGTGCCAGCACCTAAAGAAACCAGAACGCGATAAATAATACACAGTTATCGAAAGAAAGGTTGAGACTTTTCAGGCCCACCATATTAAAGAGTATTTCTGTATGTAATATAATATCATGTCCAATGTGTTTATTTACAGATTACGATTTTCCATTTTCATATTTTTAAATCAACCTCTCGCAGTGGATTCTCATATCTCGTACCGACTTGGAAAAATTGTAACAGTTTTCGTAAGTGTTAGAATTTCTCTTTAGTATTAATTGCCCTTCTTTTTCAAATATTTATTGTAATTATATGTCTCATTTTTGTTATTAACGACTGATTGCAACTGTTCGATTCAATGGATTTTGATATTCATAAGGATTTTTTTTGTTTTCTTAAGTAAGTTAATTTTGAAAAAGTGTATATGGAAGTCATTTCTTTATAGAATTGCAAATTCATTACAATACACATGCTGTAAAGAAAATTCTAAGCATGGAGCAACTATTGAAATTTATCATTAAATATTTAAAACCTGGTATAATTTTGGAATAAAAAATAATAAGAATAAATAAATAAATTAAAAAAAAACATTGCTGCCTACAATGATATAGTATTTCAAATTTGATCCTTTTCCTTTCCATATTGTTATTTCTCCCTAAAATAAAAAATAAAAAAAAAACAATATATTTTTAATACCAATCAGGAAATCATGAAACATAACAGATCAGTAATGACAGCTAGTGAGTGAGTTAAAAATACTTACTCTTCTTATTTAATGAATACTACGTACTTTAACCAAGTCCCATATTCCCGTTTTGCCTAGCCAAAGTAAGCCATCATCATCTTGCTGTTAATGCGCTCCATTTCACAAACATCGCTCTGGTGATCCAAGAAACCACTATCCCTAGGAAATCTTAGTTTAGAGAAACGCCATCAATTAGCATTTTCAATTCAAACTAATTTAAAATGCTTTCTTTAATGTGGTTTTCAGCCCCAGAGCAGGATCATCAACTCCTCATCACCTTACATTTGTCCACATAATTACCATTCCTTCTTATTACAATCAACAGTAGAGTGTCTGTTGTATTAATAAGGCAATCAACTGATTTTAAAATTAAAAAAAAAAAGCCATTTTGACTCAGCGATAATTGAACACCATTTACCATCATCAAGGCTGAATTGTAACATCATATTATGAAATTGTGAGCATTTTGCGCTCTTTCTCAATCTCTACTTCAGAGACACAACGATGTAAAAAATGCTGACACTGCAATGATATAATGACAGAACAAGGGGGTTATCCCTGTAAGTTGAATAAAGGTGTGGTTAGTAGGGATGTGTGTGGACTAAAGTTTTTGCCTGGAGACTTGTAAATGTGTGGAATAGGTTGCCAGAGTCAGTTGTGAGTGCTTTGGCTTTTAATGGATTCGAGGAGAGATAGGATAGATTGGGTTTTCGAGACGAGTCATCGGACTCTATGGAGGTGCCCGTATAATAACAATAATAATAATATTCGAAGGATCTGAATGAAGAAATAGCATTTCTGTGTGCATTGTTCATTGAGTAACTTGAAAACGCTCCATTTTCACATGGTTTCTACCGATTTCTTCATGTTTCATTCTGAGCACCCAAAATTGATCAAGGGCACCTATTTCTGCTGAGATGTACTGTAAAATACCAGTTGTATAATGAGAGACAACTCACTTTGCAGCACATTTAATAAGCAGTAAGTATACAAACGACAGCTCACTGCATATGGTAGCAATGATTGTTTGTCTTCAATAGTATATTGTTACTTAATAAGGTAGTCACATGATTTCAAAATTTTTAAAAATTGATATTTTGTCTCGATTAAGCATAACAGAGAGCCAACACGAAAGTCTTAAATACAAAGCATTCTTACCCTTCATCGTGCCCATTATCAAATGGGTTTGATAAATCAGAGTTGTTTAGAACTGCATACGAATTGTTTAAATATGCTCCTATTCTTGACTTTCTCGCCTTCATATGAATGTGTCTGAAAATAAAAATAACATATTCATGCATTATTCGTTATGGTACACAAACGACTTTTATTTTCACATGATGCGTGCTGCTATGATTTATTTTTTTTCACTCTAAACACAAACTTTCAATAAATGCAAATACGTGCACTAATCATTTAAGACGCATTTAGTACACAAACGACAATAGAGTACCGATGCTAGTCATGTCGTTTTACTACATTACCATACAGCTAATTAATAAGACACTCCTGATTTCAAAAAAAAAAAAAATTCATCTTTTTGTCTCAGCTAAGCAATTGAATGATTTGCACCAATTTTCGACTTTTTCTTCTTTGCAAACCCGAAAACATGTTTGAATGTATGTATAAAATACGTGTATTTTATTCCATGTGAAACATGAAAAAACCTGCATATTGTGACGAATTGCAGTGTGTATAACCGCTATGTACAAAAACCGTACATATTGGTGTATAACCGCTGAATAATGCATTTTGTTAGACATTTTAAGACTCCATTATCATGCAAACGACAACAGAGTGTCCATGATGTAAGTGTGTTGTAGTAAGCGTATTGCTAATTAATAAACTGATCACATGATTCAGAAATTGCAAACTTCATAATTTTGTGTTTTCGATGGAGGGCACTAAGCAATCTAAGCCAACAAACTAAATCATATCATGAAATTATGAAATACAGAATATTGTGTGATCCTGTATCAATCCTTGCATCAACCAAGTCACAAACTGTTGAAAAAATTGCTCAAATCTGGACGATTTTCTCATATTTACCTTTTTTGCATTCAAATACAAAAACGTATAACATACTTTGGCACCATTCATTGACTAACATGAAAAACACCTGCATTTTAACATAATTTTTGCTGATATCTGGTATTTTTCATCTGCAAACGAAATGCATTTATATATTTCTGCACTGTTGGGTTATACGAGCGGTTAACAATAAATTCATTTATTTCAAAATTACATTAATGTGAAGTGGATGGTATGTGATTGGAAAATGATTCCGAGTGAATGATAAAGGAAATTATTCCATGATATTTCTTTTGTTCATTTCATAAAATAATGTGTTGCTAAACACATACACAGAAAGTTCACATTCTGTAAGGAGTTGGCAAGAGATCCTAATTATCAATAGAGGGGATGTTCAATCTGTTGGCCTTTGTGCACCTGATACTGCCATGGCTATCTATACATACCAGCCAATGCATTAGAAACCTTTATGCAGATGAATGTAAACGTCACTTACGCAGCGTGTATGTAAAATACTTGGTCACGTGTGCCACCACATGCTTTAGGCAACTATTTAAGAAAGCTGCCAGTCAGTAATCATTGATAGTATTGAGCGCAGCGGGAAAAATGAAGGATCTTTCGGAGTTATTGTGGGTGATGTCTGGCTGGAGCCACGATTTTGAAAACAACAGAGCTGACTGGTTACTCAAAAGATGAGATACTGGGGTGTTTAATCAGTAGAAAAACAACTAACTTTAAAAGAAAGATTCCGGTATTGCCATCACATATTTATTAAGATAAAAATAAAAATAAACACCTGGTGGTGTGAGGCCGCATTAAGAAATCTTCCTGTGTTGGTGGGTTTTCTATAAATGGAGAAAGATAATCTATTATCTTTTTCATTGATTTCTATTAGGATATCAAGAAAAGGACCTTTTTTTATGTTCTTCTTGTTTTAAAGTGAATTTTATGTTATTGTTGTGTAGATTATTAAGATAATCTTTAAAACCAGTGCGTTCTTTTGTTGTTACTGGCCATATGATGAAAATATCGTCTACATAACGAAACCAATTTTTCGGTTTTTTATGATAGCTGTTTAATGCATTATTTTCAAAATTTTCCATATATAGGTTAGTTAAAGCTGGAGAGAGGGAGGAGCCCATTGCTAGTCCTTATTTGTTTTGCCAAAAGTTGTCTTGATACATGAAAAACTTATTTTACAATGTTTTACAATGTCCGGTGTAAAAAGGTCTTCAAGGAGATTCACTGTTTCATTTCTGAGAACATTTGTAAAAAGGCTGCCAACATCCAAACTTGCCAAGATGTCTGAAGGTTCTATGTATATATTCTTTACCTTTTCAATAAAATGTGCGCTGTTCTTAATGAATGATGTTGTTTTTCCTATGTTTGGTAATATCATGTTAGTGAGAATTTTTGCCAGATTTGAGGTCGGAGAGTCTCTTCCATCCACAATCGGTCTTAAAGGACTATCTTTCTTAGGAATTTTTGGTACTCCATATATCCAACTTTGTTTGTCTGAAAGGCTTAACTGTGGTCCTAAGACAACCTGTCGGGAACGATCTCGCCATCGTCTGAGAAGGTGCGGACAAACAGAATTTCTGTGTGCATCAGTTTGCGAAATCATTTTAAGGAAGGCTGTTCCTGACACAATTCTCACACTATACGCAGAGAATTGAAGAGGATCAGTATTGCCAGTGGCATGCATCTACGGAAACCTTTGATTGCCACTACGTTTCTTTCTAATTCAGTGATCTGCGTGTGTAAAATTAACAGGCATTTATTTTATTAATGACAGATAGTGCCTATTGCAGCAGGATTCCTTGGATTATATTATCACGTTACTAATTAATAAGGTAATCATATGATTTCAAAAAATAAAAAACTTTTGCCATTTCATGTCGAGTAAGTGTTACTGAATGGTACCTGGCAAACCAATTTTACATGATACACTGATTGTTCACACTGTCACAACTGATTGACTGCACAAATTTCTTTTCAATAGAGGTATAAATGCGCGAAACCAGTTTTGCAACATATTTAATATGCAATTAATGTACAAACAACAGCAGAGTGAATACGGTAGGAAGAGTGCCTCATTCACAATACTATTGTTGATTAATAAGTTATGCAAATAATTTCAGAATTACATGGTTTTGAAAAATCATTTCCCAAATTGTGAAATCTACGAGAAAAAGAGCACTATCTGCTATCAGATATAAGAGATTTTTTTTGTTATCAAAAACCACAACATGAAATTATTTTTAAATCCCGAGCATTTATTGCTTTGTGCAAATCACTTTATCAGGCACAGATAAAATTGTTTTAAAATACTCAAATCGATGTTTGATCTCATTTACGACTTCACTGGCTTTAAATAATTAATGTGTCCAAGTACGTAAAACACATTGATTTAATATTCGTGATGAAACATGAAAGACCTGTTTTTTGTCATCGTTTCTGGTGATTTATGATAGATTATCACTTTTAGCTCAAAACCGTTATTGAATTCACAAATTTATACTCTTACAGCTCTGAGGCAATTCTGCGTTTACTTAACAAAAACAGTTGTTATAGAAACGACAGCAGAGTACCTATTGAACCAGAGGCGCTTAGCGTATACGGTACTGCTACTTATTAATTTATTCACGTCGTTTCGAAATTTAAAAAAAAAATATATATGTTTCGATTAAGGGTAACTAAACGCCATCTATCAGTTCAAAATTAATAATAACATGAAATTCTGAAATATAGGGCAATCTATGTTTTGCATCAAGCTTTCTGTTTAACGCGCACGAAATGGTGTAAAGAATTTTGAAATTGGAACGATATGCTACCATTCGTGAGATTTCAAATACGTAAATACGTCCGCACGTATATGTATAATATATTATTGGATTATTCCTTGTGAAATACTGTATCTTGAATATACTGGTTTCCTTTATTTTTTACTGCGATCAAGAAGATGAGATGTGTGCATATTTGCTCTAATCGCTCTATAACTGAGATGATATGTTTTGCTATTTAGCAGTACAAATGAGCCCAAAGTTACTTTTTGTACGATTCCTTTTTTATTACCATATTACTAATTAATCAGGTAACCAAGTGATTTGGAAGTTAAAAACAGGTGTCATCATTTCGTCTTGCATACATATAACTCGCCACCATATTTAGTTTATTTACGTAAATCTCTGCAAAATGAGTCATAAAAAGGAATTCTGAAGGAGTGCATATTGTGTACATACTAATTCTTGTTTCATGCATACAAAAAACTATTCAAAAATACTGAAAGATCGGATACTCTGGACGCCTTGCCGTTACAAATACTTAAATATCTCCAAATATACATGGGCAAAGCTAACAACTAGTGAAACTAACAGCAAAACAGAAGACCACTGTCAACAACCCATGCTATCCACCAACCAATAGACAATAAACATACTCGTTAAGCATATATATATATATATATACATATATATATATATATACATTATTGCTAGTAAAATGAAGACAATTAGACACGATTTGTGCAGATTTCTGATATATTTTACTGTGAACACCAAAAGTTTCATTGAGTTCACAAATATGTACAATGGCAATTGTATAACTGCTAGACTACGCTTAAGCTGAAACTTTTTTTAATGTGGTTCCCACCCACGGAAGGTTATTAGTAAACCTATAGTACATTTATTCCGTTGGTAGGGTAAGGATTTCCCCCCATTTTTATCATTTTTTTATATATATTTATTTATTTTTACATAGTCAGGAAGCCCTGCTCTGGAAACCCTAAATGGAAAATTTTCAAGCCACTTCAGGCCTCCAATAAGTGTGGCGGTCGTTTCACAGCGGCGATGATCCATACCCACGGTGCGATTAGAAACCGTGACCTGTTAGTTGGAGAGCAGGTACGCCAACCATTCGGCTAGCCAGGCTGGCAGTTGAAGAGGCAATTTTTATAGAAATCATAGAAATAATGTCTATAGCAGTAATTGTGCCTCATTTATCAACTAAAGATTTCTCAATCTATATTACACTAGTACCATGAACAGGATCAAGAAGGAATCCATTTGACTTAAAAAGTTGTGGATTGTTTTCCTCTGGAAATGCATATGGGGAGATTATTCCAGAGGATAGCAGTGGAAGGGATGAACAATGAAGTGGTGGAATTTATTATGGGGATTTTGAGTTGAACTTCTGAGATTCTCGATCGTCTGCTTCATTCGTTTGGGAAGATTTGACAAAGGGGATGGATTATTGATGCCAATTTTGATGATTAATGGACAAGAATTTATATAGTTTCCACTGCAAACAGTGGAAATTGATGCTGGTGTGAAAGCGAGTGTAGTGAAAGAGGGGGAGGGCATTAATTAAACTAACTGCCATTTTCTGTACAGAATCCAGCAATTTAGCAAGCTCTTAGCAAGACCTCCCCAGATGTGAGAACAATATTTTGTGGTCCGACGGATTTTTGGTTCTCATTTTTTTATGGGAAATAAAACAGAGCTGCGATTTGCTAGTGTTGAAATTAACAATTATCCAAACCCCACTGATGAATGTTTTGAAGATCAAAATTTTGGAGATTTAAGCATTGAAAGATTTGGTTTGTCAAATAAAAAGGCGGAATGCAACGTTCTCTCATTAGCAAAACTGTATTTTGGGCTTGTAGTAAGCTTAAGCAGCTGACTACAAACTCGCAAGGCTCTCTTCTACAAAAAGAAGAGAGCCTTGCGGGATATACCAGGATTAGCTGTGTAGTTATAAGATAGGAGCATTTACCATCAGGCGAACTGAGCTTCCAGTGAGAAAGCTGACAATCCAATTGCTGAAATTAGAAAACAGACCAGATATGGAACTTTACTTGACAGACTTTTGAACTTGGCTCTGTCAGAACCTTTGGAGATATCAAGGACAACCGCTTGAAATGTGCCCCATTTTTTCATGCTATACGCTTCAGAGATCGTTGACATAATTAAGTAGGCCCCATGTTGCTTGTAGCTGATGGACTTCATATTGGCAGTTGTTTATTAGTTGAGATCATTCAAGGTAGCACAAGAGTTGGATTTTCATGGGTCTTTCCATTGGTTTAGAAAGGACTGAGCTAAAACAAATTGGACAGTAATTTGAAGGTAAAGATTTGTCATCCTTATTAGGAATAGGTGTTATGTGGCTAACTTCCAGAATGTAGGATGAACAGTGGAATAAAAGAGTGTAAAAGTTGATGCAGAGTGGGAGTCTGCTAGGAAGCATAGATTTTTAAAACAATCGGAGAAATATCATGAGAGAAATGAAACGTTTTTGGTATCCAATTAGACAATATTCTTCTGACCACTTTTGGTAACAGGTCGTACGAAGCATTCAGTGTTCAGTGTTTGAAATTGTCCGAGGAGATTCATGATCTGCCATACAATAATTGGAAAAGTTGAACGCCACAAAAGTTTACACAGGTGATGATGCAATAGTACCATCTAGATGTAACCGTGATGGGAGTAGTGTTTCGGCAGACGTAATGACCAACAAACAACTTTGACTAGAGACGAGAAGAAATGGGAGGTGTTTGGGCAGGATACAAGTTTTTTGCTTTTTGTTCTTTCAAAATTAGTTTTTGATGTGCTGATAGTTATACCGAGGCTATTGCAGGGTTCGGTATAAGCAATTTAGGAAGATGAAGTTTTTGAAGAAAGATTTACTCTTCTCTTGTACAGCCTTGACAAGGTTTGTGAACACCTTTGGGAAAACCTCTGCTTAAATAGGAGATTGGGATTTGGTGGAATAGGGAATAAATGTTTCCATTCTGATGATAATAATAATAATAATAATAATAATAATAATAATAATAATAATAATAATAATTTCGGTTATTCCTTTAGCACATCTGTTTGGGTCAAATGGTCTGAGACTAATTTGGCCAAGTAAATGATGCACAGAAGTTGTAAAGTTCATGGCCGTTGGATTTCTTGTAATGCCATGCAACATGGATGTGAGGGTTGTGTGCGTTTCTCCCACCACTAGATTGTGCTCTGAGCTGAAAAGAGGACAGATAACATTCAGAATTTACTTAGATGGGTCACTATTTAGGAAAATATCCAGATGTATGAATAGTAGCTGGGGTTCTCTGGTATTCTGGAGGTCTGTGAACAATTTGTGCATAATCGATGATGATTGAAAATGTCTCAGCCTCTCTACCAGCTTGATCTGCATAGTTGGAAAAGAAGAGTCAACTGGTGCTGTGAACATCGAATTCTTTAAGGAAGATGACACACTTTTACAAAACTTGGAATGAAGAAATCAACAATTAGTTTAGGAAAATCAAGAGTTTAAGTGTTTGTTGGCATTAGGAGGGAGACAGAGATAGTAGATAAGGTTTTCTCAATGAGAGAGAGAGAGAGTGTGTGATTTTCAGTCATAGAAGATCAAACTCAAGAGATTGTAAATTCGATATTCCTTAGCGTGTATATACAGGAGTGAAGATATGCGCATACCCCACCTCGGAGGCAAGAGGAGTCAAAGAGTACGTGATTACCAGGTAGTGCTTAAGAAGGTTGAGATTTGAGTTTCTGTTAGGAAAAGTAGCTGAGACTTTGCAAATCAGCTCGGAGGTGGGTGCGAAGATCATTAACATTCTAACGAGACCACATATATTTATGAAATGAATTTGAAGGTTTCATAGATATTTTTGTGTTCTTGAGTGGGGGATCTCAAGTGAATAGAAATAATATCCCTTATAATTTGTGATATGTGGCAACTGTCTTCTATTTCACTACTAGAAATTACTGAAATTGCAAATTTGTTCCCACTTGTAGATATTTAAACTTATGATAATTCACAAAACGCTCTGTGCACAGAGCAATACGTTTGACAGGGTTCGGTATAAGTATGAATACTGTGATGTTTTTAGCCTTTTTGGTAAAGAATATGAAGTTTCGTTAATTCGTGACTATTGCTTTATAGAATGTTGCCATCTTAGAAATGGAACATTGGATTTGACTTGTTATGATTCTTTCCTAGAATTCGATAACTAAAAATGTCGATTTTGGTTTTATGTATTTCGCAGTTATCCGAAAAACCTAGCGAATTTTTATGGTTTCACATTAATGTATTCAGAGTGAAACATCTTCTGAACAGGATCATGTGGTACCACTTTTAACATTCTTCATGGAATTGTTGTACTTACAGAGCACACAACAAAACCAAGAACTATTTCTCTATGCAATATGAGATATAAAACAACTATTTTTTGTTCTAACACAGGAATTCATGTGAGTCAAATATCATGCTCATTCATATTTATTTCTAAATAAATAATGATACTTCGCTTATAACTATGATTCCGAATTCAAAGAAGCCAGTAGAACACATCGACTCCTCTCCTTTGTCATGAAAAAAAAAAGTGAAAAAGTAGCCATTTTTGTTTATTTAAGTTTTTCTACATACTTTCTTTTTATGTTTGTATAAAGAAATCATGCATGACAAAAATGCTTTGTGTTACCCTTATAACATACGTATAATGACACATCACAATAATCAGCCAATCACAGAAATGAAAACAAAACAAATAATTGCTGATGTATAATGTTATTACTGCTTGTCCTCTTAGATGTACTTCTAGGGAAATATTTCTTTTATTTCACACTAGCAGAGAAAGTAATCACAGTTTCAGCCTGTTGTTGGGGGCACAGATAATAATTTCCTGGTGTTTCTAAGACATAGCTTATTTCAGAAATGGCAACAGGCACAAGAAGAAATACTTATATCAAAGACTTTCTTAAAAGAAACACTCCAAACATAAAGCATCACTTTATGTCGTGTTCACTTGCTTTCTAGATGGTTTTTCAATATCCGCAATGTACTGATACTGTAGCCTTAGAAGGAATCTTAAGTAGTAACCGCTCTTCACCACACAATGGGATTCACAGCAGGCGTTGCGAAATGCCGTTTGATGAGGTGACCCTATCCCATCTGGGTAACCTTTGGTGTTGACTTCTTTCTAGTAATCAAAAGTGAGGATTTCCGCTACAATTAAAGCAATATAGCGATTATTTATATACGATGTCCTTTACTTTGTAAGATCTAAATTAAAATCTCATTTAGAACGCGAAGAATCTGTGAACCTTTATAGGGAATGTTTCCAACTAAATGTCACTTCCTCGTCTCGTATGGAGATTCAAGTTTTCCAATCGAAAAAACGGGGAGTTTTCATCCCTGGAGCCAACCAAACCGTAAACTACAGGAATTTATGTCATTGACAGACATAATACAGCTTGATAGCCTCAGTAGCTTCGCCAAAACCACTCAAAACTAGAAGGGATATGCAGAAAAGCGGATAAAAGTGTCACAAAACTATACCTTACGATACATTCCTCATAATTTTACAGAACTAACGTCACTCAGTATAATTCTTTGAGTAATGTAAATTTGTAGCAAACATCGTGATAGTAATTAATTAAATAAATATAGTTTATTTAGATGTTTAATTACAAAATTTAATAAATGATTACGCATTTAATTACATTTAATAATACTTAAATCGAATTTTATACATTCCTATGATGGAGAGGAAAAAGATCAAAAATACGAGAAAAAAATAAAAGAGACAGAGAGACTTTGGGACCTTTTTTCTATACGTATTCACATTGCAATAGATATTATTATTATTATTATTATTATTATTAGTAGTAGTAGTAGTAGTAGTAGTATTCAGATTTAACGGTTTAATTTGAAAAACTGTGTATTGTTGAATACTTAGTCAAATAACATTCCAAATTGATACTATTCTACGTTGTTATTGCAAACACATTTTGGCCCTAATGATTGTTGTAATAATAGTAATCAATGACGTAATACAGTATTTAGCTTAACAGTCACTACAGTGAATATTTCTCAGAAATGGGCTTGTCATGTATAATTACTGTCGGTGATGTTCTTCATAGGAGACAAAATGTCTTAAACGTTTCATCTTTCAGATTTACGAAGAACTTGCGCTTCAGGTTCAATCGTCTCTTTGATCCGTTGTATCGAACTTTCGTATACAGTAATTTACAGTCACATTCTAATATATACTTGAATTTCAGAAGAACTAATTACGTCCATGATCTATATATACATAAATATATAATTTAAAAAATTAAATAATAATAAAATACAAATATAATAAGAACTCCAGAAGAAAGCTAATTACAGGTTCGATTGTAACTGACGACTACAGAACTCTTTCTATGCCTTTCAGAGCCTGTTCCCAGTTAGTTGATCGTTGGCATAATTGAAGTAAGTTATTTATATTTATATTTTATGCCGAAAAGTCTTGTTTTAAACGTTTCAAAATAATCGACCTTAGAGCTCATAGTATCTCTCTCTCTCTCTCTCTCTCTCTCTCATATATCACATAAATAGTGATAAGAATAACTGTGTGTACTTACTGATAACACCCTTCATGTTTTTCAAATGAAAACTGATATACTGTTGCGTCGACTTTGATATTAGGAGGTAATCTATTTTGTTCATTGATCGATTACTTCATCGAATGTGAAGCGATTATTGGACATATACTCGAAATGCCCTTTCTTTCTACCTTAAACACAAAATTGCTCCTGAAATTCACAGTTACTTTAGATGCTTGAGTTAATACTGCTATAGTGTTATAGAAAAGTGTCTAAATGAGGCAGGCGTAGTAATTTCTTTCTTTACTTTCTGCTTAATTTTAGAAATGCGATAATTGAGATAATTTTTATATCACCACTAACACCAGTATGCATCTTTATTTATTTCGAAATGGAGAATACTATTACGCAGGTATTCTGCAGTGAGATATTGTGATATTTTCTTCATATGATCACGTCTAGCTATACCAACACCATCCTCACTTCTCTGCATCTTCCCTTTTACTCTTCAATAATGAGAAACTAAACACGCAATCTCTCCATTTCTGCTATAACAAATTCATCGCAGCACTCATTGTGATATAAGTACACTTGTCTTCATGCGAAGAAGAATGTGCAGTGTTCTTGAGTAAAACGTTATATCTCATTTGGTGGCCAAAAAATAAGTTAGGAAAATAATAAAAGTGATCACCTGAAATTGGAAAAAAGAGTTGTTTAAATCAAAGCCCAAAATTATCGTGAAGAAGATAATTATTTGCGAACTATTTTTGAAATCTTATATTATCAAAATTGTGCAAACAAGTTGCATAAACTTATAATTAAAAAACAAACCTCTGAAGGAGACTTCAGAAAGAATGATGGTTCTCTATCATTCTACTGAGGGATATTCTTAATTTATCTCATTTGGAATGGTATACGAAACGATAATATCGCCTTGTTTTGAACATTTTACTAAGATAACATTATCACAATTGACAATTTCATAGAAAGAAACTCAGTCGCAATTTCCAAACTAATACATAAAAAAAAGGGATGTGATGCAACATTCCTTAAATGGGATGTCGTCAACTATCGTGTGTTGTACGGAGTGACGTCACTCAAGAGCGCACGCACACGCTATATGTATTCAGTGTGTGCAAGTGATGCACTACAGCTGTCAAGGGTGGGATAGCACTAACGTTATATCTCATTTGGTGGCCAAGAATTGTTAACTATTCAGATCAACTCGTTACACACGACAGGGAGTTGGACGACAGCCTTCGCAATGGAGATATTCGAAATTAGCATTCCAAACTGGCTTTTATATGCAGGGGTGGTTCAGCTGGTGACTCTGATTGCGTCATACTTGTAAGTAAAAGCTTCCTGTTTTACAATTGATTCTCTTCGTTGCTATAACGAAAAATGTATTTTAATATATTAAAAAACAATTAATAAATCAGGTCTAACATTTAAAATCCACGAATACCTACCGCTTTCCCCAAAATAAAATTAATAGGGATTATGAAAATACGTAAAGAAAAATCTCAATTTGGAACAGATTAATAAGATTTCTATTCATAAAACTATATTAGTGTTGTAAATACTATGCAAATACGACAAACCATGATGCCATTAATTAGGAATCAATATTTCACATCTTCTGTGGTTTTACTTCGGACAGTGATTATCCTAGTGTCGACCTGTGGTGGGAGAAAAGAAATATTGACTTTATTTCGATCAAATTCAACACTGTACAAATTAATAATCCCAAATAAATAAAAATAAGTAAAAATTGTTCCAAATATTTTAATTTGAATCTTGGAATTTATAATTACTTTATAACAATTTATAGTAACGACAATTTTTATCGAAATCTAACAAGGTCAAGTATTTAAAATTATTATTTTTTTTTTATTCCATTTGAACCATTTTAATGCTAAATTGTGCAAAACAATATTATGTCTTCAGGGCATAGACTAAAACAACTTTGTGTGCGACGTGTGATAATGAAGAACGTTATTATATAGAAGAATGAAATCACGAAACTCATTTCACCTTTTTATGATTGTCTACAATGGCTGCGTCACTTCTTCTTCTTCATCTCTTCCACCTCCTCCTCTTCCTCTTTACGCTACTTGACACATCTTCAGCGCGCCTCATTCAGCTGAATTCCTACCAAAGTTTCATATCAATTGGTCCTTATGCTGTTGTTCGTCCCCTCAGAATGACAGCTCAAAGAAAAACCTCTGAATTTCAGTTTACTAAAACGAAGAAAGGAAGTCCTCCCCCAGATGGAAACCATCGTTCACTTAGTCTACCTTATTGGAGTGAACCTTTTTGGAGTGAAGAACCATTTTTAAAATTATATCTGTTAAAAAAAATTTAGGGAGCCGCACACAGTAATGAGCAACCAATGGTCCGTGAGCTGCATGCCACCCTCTCAGGTTTTTTCTGTGGTCCACGGTGTTCGTTTTGTACGGCTGAATTAGTATATTTTATTTAAAAATCTATTTTATAAATGTTGATTTTTACATGTCGATTTATTTGTGCAGGTTAAAAAAATTAAAATATACCTAAATAATGGAAAATAAATTAATACTTTCTTATCAAAGAAAAAGAAAATATTCTTTATGAGGATCGAACCGAGTATTTGAATTACTATTTAATTGCTCATCGCTACTTTAAATTTAGAAACTACATTGAAAAATATTATAATTAAATTATTTATTCAGTTTTTTTTTTTTTTTTTTTTTACAGTAACACGTTATCATACTTGTAAAACACAGGGGGTGGCATGTCACACGAAAATATATGATATTTTTAAATATTAAATAATAAAACAAAGATTTCCCCCTCCTTACAAAAACATATGTATAAAATCTAATAACATACCTATTTCTTTAATTTAAAATATCTACTTTTGCTGTTGAACTTCTTGGGACAGTTTCTCAATCTGCGGCGAATACGCCGTAATTTTCATTTTGAAACATAACGAAAGACTCACGTTGTTATTTGGTTTCTCAACTTACTTTTAATAAAATTCATATTAGAAAATATTTGCTCACAGAAATATGTCGATCCGAAAATCGATAGAAGTCGAAATGCGTGTTTTTAACTGAATGTAAGTGTCCGGTAAACAATTCCACGTGTCAAATACAATTTGATCTTGCTTTTTAAGATCTTCTATTTCAGACCATTTGTGTTGTATTGCAAGGGTAGATTTTTTTCTTTCCAACTCCTCCAGGTCAACTTCAAGATTTCTAAATGTTGAATTCCACAAATCCTTGGTTTTCAGGTCCTCTAACTCAAGTTGAAATGCAGCCTCAAACAATTCCAGCAAAAGGTGAAAAATTTAATTCGGCAGGATTAATTTCAAGTGGTCGCAATAAAAATTACATAGTTGCCTTGTTCTTTCTAAAATCCTGAAATCTCCCATTAAATTCAAATCGCATATTTACAACAATTTCTTTGAAAAAAGGTTAAATTTAATTTATGGAATTATTATCAGCTTGTTATTGTTGATATTTCTTCAACGTAGGAAAATGTAATAATGTGCCTTTCTCTAAGTCTGTCGCAAACAAATATAATTTTTGTTCAAACGACATCACTTCTTCTAAAAGCAAAACTGCTATAGTTTCTTATTTAGTGCGTTTAAATGGGAAGTCATATCCACCAAAAAGTAGAATTTTTGTAACCAATGAGTATCTTCTAATGTGCATATTCAAGGTCTTTTTGTCTTAGAAACAACTTAACCTCTCCAAGGCAGGTGGCAAATCGCATCAACACCTCACTTATGGAAAGCCATCTTATTCTGTTATGCAAAAGAAGATCGGAATATTCTCAATTGATTTCTTTAAGAAATTCACAAAATTGCCGATGATGTAGCGGTCTTGCCATTATTTTATTAACAATTTATGCAACCAAATCCATCACTACTGTTATCTCTTTTGGAAAAGTTTGTGCACAAAGTATCTCTTGATAGATTATGCAGTGAAAGGAAAACACGTCATGCAAAATTGTACCTCATGCTCGGCCCCATCTGTCGCAATAGATATTATTTTGTTAATATTAATACCCTTACTTTTCAAGCAAGTGGTAACAGCAGATTCAATGTCTTCTTCGCGAGTTTGTCCTGTAAGTAGCAGTATATCGAGTAATTCTTCCTGAGGTCCTTGAGAGGTTACGTATCTACAAATAAGTACAATCTGTGCAATGTCATCCACATCGCATGATTCGTCACAGGCAATGGAGAATCCTGGTGTTGAATTTAGATCTGCAACCTGCTGATTTGAGCCTGTGTAGCTCAGTGGATGTGGCGCTTGGCCGCACGAAGGAAGACTTCATTTCGGGTCTAGTCGGCGACTACAGGAAATTTTTGTCAGCCGTTTTTCGACTGAGTTAATCGATCTCATGCACAGGCAAGCGGGTTTTTTCTCCCGCAAACTCGGGTTTTTCGTCCCGTAAACTCAAGAAAATCGACCGTAGAACCCACATTATTTCAGACATTAAATACGAGTGTTAGGGTTGGGGACCATGAGATGGCGACACTTGTTGAGCCGTCACTCTTCACTGCGTGCCTCTTAATTAGTGATAGCCTTGGGCTAGCTATCTCTGATTGGGTACCAGTGGAGATTGAACTGCCCACTCAGTCTCCAAGAAGTTAGATAGGGCTAAAAACGGCCTCGCCTACTCCCTATATATACGGGAATAAAAAGGCGTTAGCTGATTTAACCTGCACTATATGCGAAGACAATGGGCGCGTTCAGACAGGCAAGCGCTACCGTTGCGCTACATGTGCTAACCTAGCGTGACGTATTTGGTTTAATAAATTAAAACAACATAAAACATAATTTAAGTTTAATTATTTAATTAAAACGCATGATTTTGTATTGCAAGCGCTATGTTTTTCATCATATTCATAAAATAATTAACACAGTCCATCGTAGTAATTCTTACTACCGCATCATGAATCAAATCAGGAAGATTATTTCTTTCCATTCCCGAAGACAAAACCTCTCTCACATAAGATTTTATCTTCGAAAAAATGTTTTCTACGGGATTAAGCATGTACGAATATGGTGAAAGTAATTTTAATTGGCATGAATAATTAAAACAAATATTTGACAAATCAGTGGGTTTATGAATTCTTGCATTATCCATGATAATCCAAGACGAATGAAAAGAAGGATTATCATGTATGATTTCAGAGTTCAAACATGAAAGTATTAAATTTTTCAGCATCGCATGGACTATTTCAATTGTAAAATATCCTTGATTAAATGTAAAATGCCCTTAATTTATTGCGAATGCTATATTTAGGGTTTTTAGTTTCTAATTTAATAAATAACATTCATTTTGTATTATTCAAAAATAGATTGTTCAATAACGAAAAGAGCTGCAATTATTCATTCAAAGAGCCGTATGCGACTCCAGCGCAGGTTGCCGACCCCTGGTCTAGACTAAGCTCACTTAGTCTTAAAGACACTTTAGTTCTAAAGAGCTGATTTTTTCGAACCATATTCAGGACAAAAACATTTTATGAAGATGTCTTCATCTGAAATTAAACCAGTCTCATCTGAAGCCGACAAGGTCTTTCCTTTTGAAAACTTTTTTTTCCCCTTTTATTATCCTGCAAAACAGAGAAACTTGCCAGAGGAACATACACAATTTACACTCATGAAACATTGCTCATAACTGCTTCGACCGTAAATCCAACATTATCACAACTGATAATTTCATAGCAGGAATCCTAGTTGCAATTTCCAAACTAATACATAAAAAAGGGATGTGATGCAACCGCATTTAATCACAGCTCCTGTAGACACCTCTATAGGTTGCATCGTTTAATCTATGTATATTTTATTACTCACTGTTTTATCTATTTTATCTCTAAAAATAACTGATATCTCACTAAATCAAAATCTTGTTTACAAAAGAATAAGCCACTTACTAAGATAACAGGAAACCTACAATTTAGGAATAGTTACATGGTTGACGTTAAACTTTTACTTGTTCAGAGTGCAAAATTCAGAATAAAATTCGAGCAGTATCATACAATAGAAACAACATTCCACTAATTAACAAAAATAACGTAGTGCAATTGGAAGAACGACGGTACATTGCGCCCTTCGATTGGAATAGGCCTAAGTTCGATTCTCGTCGCGACGGGAGGGATCTTTATCTGGTCGATTTCAATCGATGGTGAGTTAGCCGATCTCATACGGAGGTAGCAGGGTTTTTTCTCCCGGAAGCTCGGGTTTTTCATCCCGCATACATACAAATCGGCCCTTCAGAACGCACGCAATTTACAGACAAAAATTACTAGTTGTGGTGGTGTTGGAGGTGGGCGGTAGATGGCGTTGATTCGTAGTAGAGGTAAGGTGTAGAGACAGTTGAAGATGTCCTCCCGCGATGAGTCTTCGGACTCCTTGGAGGTATCAGGAATAATAATAATAACGTCAGTAAATTTGAAAATTCCTTTTTCCGCTGAATATTCGAATTTTCTGTGGTAATTAAAACACAAGTGTCAAATGCTATGTAATTTGAATGAAATCTGATTTATCTACCCAGATCTCAATTTTCTCTTTCATTTCAGTTATCTTACCAAGTCCCATAACTACTGGCAGTCAAGAGGGATTCCATGTTTGAAACCTTATCCACTTGTTGGGACGTTTCTGGAAGTATTTGGAAAGGTAAAATGCTTGATGTTTTCACCAAAAGTCCTCGTGATTTAAGATTAACGATATTCTTTATATTGATTAAAGAAAACAAAATGATAAATTGATCTGTGATCGGATTAAAAATTTTGATTGAGACATTGAATAATTTAAACTTGACGAAGCAGACAAATGTCGAAAAATAATATAATAATAGCGATATTCGTGCGGAAATACAGTAAGTGAACGAGATACCAGATTTGCAGTTGAAATGATCAACAACCCATAGATATGCACCTACTGTATATTACCCTATTATACGAATATGTATAGGTTTTAGGGGGGGAGGAGGAAGCACCTTAGTTAGAGCTGATTGGAATCTAAACTTGAAAAATATGTTTCCGTTAGATTAACCAATTCAATTAACATCAATTCCGAAATAGGCATTAAGTAGGTCAGTAGGAATTAAAGTGCTTTCATCGAATTAATGCTCAAAAGAGATATCTCGCATGAATCACGTGCTAAATAACTTTCAGTATTCAGACTTCCAAATCTCTTGCAGTGAAGTATGTAATTGCCTTTTACAACTAATCAAGTGGAAAAACTCAGCGATAAGTTCCTGTTTTGATTGAACAGTTTATCTCTTTTCAATAATGAAACGAATAGCATAGCTAATAATATAGCAATGTAGACGTAAGTCAAATTGCGTAATTTAAATATTTGAGACGATAGGTGGAAATCCAAACATCGTTACCATTTTCTAGGTAGAACAAAGAGCTAATAATACAACTGGATGTTAAAATTGAAGTTTACAATATATAAGATATTAATCTGCTTTATGCGACAGGTTACTTAAATAAAAGTTAACAGAAAATAAATCTCGTAATATCTGCATGAATATTATTACTGAAGTGATATTAAGTTTGATATTTATGCTATCAAATATTTATAATAACATGTTATGATATTCTATAATTTTGATATTATATAATTTGGTGTACAATTTGATTTCTATAATATCATATTGAGTTTCATACTAAACTTCGTAGCATTAAAGAGCATTCATTTTGAAAGATAAATAATCGTCACAAAGAGCTGGTAGGCCTGCGCTCCCAAAGCACCATCTAGTAATGATGATCACAAATAATATATGTACCTTCAATTAAGTAGTTCTTCTAGCTATATTTAATTGGATGAAGACTACGATATCAACTTCAGTGCTATCAAAATACAGTCCTATCGTATTTTACTCAGAAAGACCCCACTACACCTGCCTGCATCTTTGAGAGTCTAAAATCCTGTTTATGCTCGCAGTTCAACTCATCTCTTGGAATGACTTACACTTCCAACATTTCCTAGCATGAGTGCATCAGATTGTCAGCCTTCTGCACCTCCGAAAAAACTAACCACCCTTTTATTCTCCACATATCATTTCGTCAGTACAACTTCTAACACTTCATAAATCTAAATCCATCCTACCTTCGAATATTTTGAATAAAATTTCTGGTAGGTGTACCAAAATCCCTCCAAAAATTCTTGATGCCACCCAATAGAAGTAAATTCGGAAAACTGGTGACCCTCTCTCTCTCTCTCTCTCTCTAAGAACCCACTTCAGTCACTTTTTCACAGACGTCTATATCTGTTGTATGCTTCTTCACTTTCCTTTCTGCCTGTAACAACAAGAACAAAATTTCCTTCTGTAGAAAGTTTTTTACCTTGGGTATATATTATGTTAAAGATACCAAGCAATTTTATATGCTAGGTTCTTTAATCCTTTTTCCCATGTAAGCAAACAGACAAGTAAGTGAAATTTGCAGCTGCATGTAGTGCAACTCGTGGTAAAGGTGGAGCAAGGTCTGATCACTTTCCTCAGAATTTTCCCCTAATGCAAAGCACATTTCCTTGCGGAAATGTGCTTTGCGAAGTGAAATGTGAATTTTCCCCTAAAAATTCACGGAAATGTGAATTTTCCCCTAATGCAAAGCACATTTCCGCAACATTTCCTTGCGGAAATGTGCTTTGCATTAGGGGAAAATTCTAAGGAAAGTGATCAGAGTTTGCTCCACCTTTACCACGAGTGGAACCGCAAACTTCACTTACTTGTCTGTTTGCTTACTTGGGAAAAAGGATTAAAAATCCTAGCTTATAAAATTGCTTGGTATCTTTAACAAAATTTCCTTCTTTTTCATGCTTTCTATCCCTGTGTTCTGGAACATCTTTCGCACAGACTTTATACTACAACCTTCATTTGTTCAAAAACCGGGTTTCTTCTTTAGTCTTACTCGTACACGAATATGCTCTGCAGGTTTTGATCTTTTTATGTGTGGGAGTGATAACGTGTTGTGATTATGAATTCTACCCCAAAAAAGAGTGTAAAACTACAATGCATTCCTATGGAGATATGCTAAGAATTAGACAATGCTGAATTCCTATCCTAATGACCAAACATTGAACTTTTCGAGCCACCTCAGGCCTTCCTATGAAGGTTAAGATCTCATGGATGAAATTCATTTATTTACCATCGGGATCAGAGCTTCATTAGAATCGATGTCTTGTATGTTCTATGCATTTGATAAATTCAGCTGAATAATGTTTTCTTATTTTCCACTCTGCATTAATTTGCCTTTTATCTTACGATCTCGTTCTTTGTAACTTTATATTCTTCCTTGAAAACTGAGAATCTTTTTGCGGAACTACAAAAATTAATGGTGTTATGAGTATGACTGCAGTATGTCTCTTTCTTAAGGATGCATATAGTTTTTGTTTAAATTTGTTGATCTCATTTGAAAATTCTAAACTTTTTATTTGCCTACACTTGAATGATTAAACTGAGTACAATAACACCTGATTATATCTGATTTGATTATAATTCTAGCTATAATGAAATAGTTTTATATCTTATTTATTATTATTAGTATAATCAAAACCATTCTTCATTAAAAGTTCTGTTATTTTGATAATCTTGATGCACTAATTATACTAAGATATTTTTCCTTATTTTAATTTTAATTTAATATTTTTGTAGGATATTCATATTAAACAACTGAAAGTGTACCTGAAACACGGAAAGATGTTTGGGTAAGCATATAATGTGGTTATTTAAGTCTTCTTCTTCTTACAGGCTTCTGCAAATGTAAGCAGCTGCCTGTAGTCAGATTCCACTCCACAGGATTCCTGTAATTCTTATCCAGTAAGCCTCTTTTCTCCATCAACTTCACAATGACTTATTGTGAAGTTTCTTCACAATGAGTCATTGTGAAGAAACAATTTCTTCCACAACTTCTACGAGTCTCATGAATTGGCTTAGGGTGTCCCAAAATTCACGCAAGATTTAAATTTAGCTCCATTTGTGCGGTAAAGTGTCGCCAACGAGAAAAAAAGACAGCGTGACAGCTGACACTTCAGGGTTATTAAAAATGACCACACACAGCGAAGAGAGTTCGTTGAATGGATTATGGAACAACAACAAGTGGATGCTTATTTTTCGAACAAAATCATCTTCAGCGATGAGGCTCATTTTCATCTTGATGACTTCGTTAATCGACAAAATTGTCACATTTGGGGTTCAGAAAATCCACGAGTGATTGTTGAGAAACAAATGCATCCACAACGTGTCACTGTTTGGTGCAGATTTTGGACTGGAGGCATCATCGGTCCATTCTTCTTCGAAAATGCGGCTGGTAAGGAAGGCAATAACAGTTAATGGTGCTCGCTATCGCGACATGATAATCCAGTCCAGTTTTTTGTGCCTAAATTGCAAGATATGGATGTGGACAACATGTGGTTTCAACAATACGGTGTCACATGCCATACATCCCGAGAAACAATTCAATTACTGCATGAGTCAGTTCCTGGTCGTGTAATTTCCCGTTTTGGTGATCAGAATTGGCCGCCCAGATCATGTGACTTAACGCCGTTGGACTTTTTTCTTTGAGGTTTTTTGAAGTCTAAGGTTTATGCCAACAAGCCCATGACCACCCACGCCTTGAAGGAGGAAATTGAGCGCTGTAGCAACGAAATTCAGCCACATTTATGCAAAATGGTCATGGAAAATTTCGACAAACGAGTGCGTATGTGCCAGCAAAGCCGTGGAGGCCATTTACCCGATATGCTATTCCATGCATAACCCTATACTGTATACTTTATGAATCAATAAGAAATTACAATTTTTAATAAAACACCTGTGTTTTCTATCAAAATTACTTCTTGCGTGAATTTTGGAACACCCTGTATATGATGAATGACAATGCAGATTATTATCTTTCATTAATTGCCAAGTTTTTCCGAACAAATATGCAAAAGATATATAAATATTATCCAAGAATAACTTGGGCAGTTGTCGTATTAATATACTACATTTAACTCCTACCTTAACCTGAGAAAACTTCCTCCTATATACTTAAATGTCTAAATTTATAATTCACATAACCTGAAGTTTATCACTGGAGAGTTTTATACCTTTTATTAAACGAAAGATCTGCATTAAAAAACCTCTCTCTCTCTCTCTCGTTTAAGGATTCTGGAGAATGCGCAAATCTAATCAAGAATATTTGCTCTCTTTCAAGATATCCAATATACCTTGAAATAGATATCTCTTTCAGAATATCTATTTCACACTGCAATCAGTCTAAAATTTAGTCTGCTTGCAGTGTAAACGTACAACCAAAGATCATGCCGCGTCAATAACGTGATTCTTCCGTCAGGTTTGGTTTGTTATCCCTTGGAATAGGCAAGTCGGATCTGTGAAGACCCATCTGTTTTATTATTATTATTAAGAGAGACCTCCAGGGAGTTAGGGACTCATCGATGGAGGCCACATACTACGTGCACCATTTATCATACTTAAATCTTGATCTTATTCACAGTGCTTGCACTCACAACATCACAAATTGGAATGGCAATCCATTCCAATCACGTACCACCCTATGAGAGAAAAATCTAGCCCTCACCCTTTTCTTAGAGGCATTTATTCTCAGCTTCCAAGGATGCCTCTCGTCCTTTCCCCGCCCTCCATAAATTGAAAACTTCCATCAATAGAAATCCTGTATGACCCTCTCAGAAGTTTTTAAGTCTTCTCAATCATATCAACCCAACTTTCTCCTGCTTGCTGGTGTCTGCAGTCTACAAATTCTCAATCTGTCTTCACAATCAGTATTCCACAATGCTGATATCGTCGTTAACACCCTTTCCAACATATCAGAATCACAAAGGAAACGAGGAGACCAGACCTGTACACAATAGTTTAAATGAGGTCTTATCAAGGCTTTGTAAGCAAAATGACATCCTTGATTATTCCAATTAAGTGATATTGAATCCAACATTATTTCAAAGCCGAATAGAGAAACTACAAGAGTTTCTTACCGAATATAGTAACTATAACAGTTTCGACGGATCCATGTGAAAGCGAACTTTTCATGACAGGGGCAACACCCAGTGCAGGTGGAGTAAGCTCTGATCTCCAACCTCAGTATTTCCCATAATGTAAAACACATCTCCTAGCGGACATGTATGATGTTATGCATTGTGAGGGGCACTACCCAGACCGGTTACAACTTTTGTCGAATGTTCAAGTACAGGTCAAACTCCCAAAACTCAGCGTTGTTCCCCTCAGTAACAGGCTCACCCCACCACCGAGCAGAGCCGCTCATTTGCTCATGTCTCAGCTGAGGGGTAACAGCAACAACCGTACCTCAGTTCATGGGCTACCATTCATTACCTCCCCACCCAGGACCTGGGTGACAGCAACAGCCGAGCCTCAGTTAAAACTTCATGGGCTACAGCATTGCGATTCATCACCCAAGCTTCCAACCGGTTTTCACCTTTGTTGAGGTGTCGGGAGTGGGAGCCAGACCCAGATGTAAATACTCAGGTTAAAGTGATGCAGAACTTATACTTTACCATATGAGTTGCTAAAAAAGGTGTCACATCACAAAAGACACCAAGAATTACTGAAATAAATAGCCAAAAGGCTTCACTTCGGTGATGCAAAATTATTCAAATTAAGTGGATATTGAATCCAAGATTATTTCACAACTGAATAGAGAAACTACAAGAGTTTCGTGCCAAATATACAAACTATAAAAGTTTCGGCGGATCCAAGCGTATCAGTGCTTACTCCACCTTTACTACGAGTTGCCCCTGTCATTAAAGGTTTACTTACGCATGGATCCGCCGAAACGTTTATAGTTTGTATATTTAGCACGAAACTCTTATAGTTTCTCTATTCGGCTCTGAAATAATGTTGGATTCAATATCCACTTAATTTGAATAATTTTGCATCACCGAAGTGAAGCCTTTTGGCTATTTATTTCAGTAATTCTTGGTGTCTTTTGTGATGTGACACCTTTTTTTTAGCAACTCGTATGGTAAAGTATAAGTTCTGCATCACTTCAACCTGAGTATTTACATCTGGGTCTGGCTCCCACTAACGACACCTGAACAAAGGTCGAATCTCGTTCGGGTCTGGCTCTGAGAGGCTGTGCTTGGGGTAGGTTTTTGCCTGTCTCTGGGTGAGGCCACCGCTGTGATTAAGGCTCTGCTTGGTGGTGGGGTGGTAAGCCTTCTGCTTAGTAGAGGCAATGCTGAGAAGTTCTTCTCGGTGACCAGGTGAGCCTGTCACTGAGTGAAACAACGCTGAGTTGGGCGATCTTTCGGGATAGTCTTATTTTTAGAGCCCACGTCACCTATACAAAGTTCGAAACCGGTTGGAAGCTTCGGTGATGAATGGCAATGCTGTAGCCCATGAAGTTTTAACTGAGGCTCGGCTGTTGCTGTCACCCAGGTCTTGGGTGGGGGTAACGAATGGTAATGGTATAGCCCGTCAAGTTAACTGAGGCACGGCTGTTGCTGTTATCCCCTTGGATGAGATATGAGCGGCTCTGCTCGGTGGTGGGGGTGTGCCTGCCATGGTGTAGAGCCAACTGGTTCTGAGAGTTCTTCTCAGTGGCAGTGTGAGCCTGTTACTGAGGGGAACAACGTTGAGTTTTTGGAGTTTGACCTGTACTTGAACATTCAACAAAGGTCGAAACCGGCCTGGTAAGTTACCCCCAATAATGTGTGACATCATACATGTCCGCTAGGAGATGTGTTTTACATTATGGGAAATACTAAGGATAGTGGTCAGAGTTAACTCCACCTTTACTATGACTTTCCCCTGGCATGAAAGGTCAGCTTACAGTAGGAAACTTTTATGGTTTCTATATTCAGCACGAAACACTTGTAGTTTCTCTGATCGGCTTTGAAATAATGTTGGATTAAATATTCACTTAATTTGAATGACATACTTGTTTTAACATGTGAACGTAATTTCAGCATTCCAATTATCTTTTGAGTCATATTTTCAATCTTTGCCGCATGGCCCTTGAACTTCATCTTCCTATCTACTAACACTCTAAGATCCCTAGCCTCATAAGTTTCTAAGTGAACTAACACCCATTTTCCAAAGTCCGCAATTCCTGCCTATTCAAATTATTCTGCAAGTACTGCATATGTGCAGCATTCCTGATTACCCTGCCTATCTTTGCATCATCATCAAATAGCTATATGTCGTTTGTCAAATCGTTCCCATTATCATTAATGTACAGATTGAATAACAGTGGACCAAGCACTGATTCTTGCGGTACAGCACTGGTTACCTTAAATCTTGCAGACTCACATCCCCCGCATACCACTTTTTGATATCCGTCAGTCAGCCATACTCCTATTCATTCTAATATTCATAAACCCAAACCCATTTTCTCCAATTTATGCAAAAATCTGCCATACTGTATTCTGTCAAAAGCCTTAGCAAAATCCAAAAGTATCATGGTTCACCACCACTCCTGAGATACGAATTGGTCGATACCACGTGCTGATATCTGATCAGTCCTTATTGCCGAATTCTCATTCAACGTGTTCAACACCTCTAATACCTCGTTCTCACACACCTGCGTTTCTTCATTTAGTGAAGGGGTAGAGTGAACTCTACGTTGCGTACACCAGGTTGATAGCTTTTAACAAATTGGGCACTCATCAACTGAACAACCTCTTCTGCTGTAACCCTCACGCCATCGGAATTTAGAAGAGTTATTCTTTCATATACATTCTTTCTTTTACTTGAAGCATATTGATAGAACTCTTGTGGGTTGTCTTTAGCACGCAGAGGTACTTTCTTTTCATAATCATACTTTGCTATCCGTACAACAGTTGTGACTATTCTAGCCTGCTGCTTTTAACGTGAATAACGGACGTCATCCTTATGCACACGGTATTCTTTCCACTTTGTCCTTTTCTTACGAATCTCTTGTTTAATAAGATTACTCATCCATTTGACTCCTGCTGTATTTATTCTTCGAACTCTATGAATATATTCTGATATCTCATCATTTAAGTATTGTTTAAATGCTTCTCATGCACTGTCGATATTCTTTCCATCCAGCAACCGATCCCATTAAACTGAACTCATTATACTCCTCAGTTGGTCATAATTTCCTTGAATTGTAGTTCAGCATGTAACCTTTTCTGAATGGAACATTCATAAACTTAGTCACTTCCCAAGTGAGTACCGTATGATCACTGTCACCAACCGGAGGCAGAATAGTTACGTCTTTAACTGAAACGCTCTCTGACACTATAATCATATCTAACATTCTTTGCGCTTGAGTTTCTTCTGTCACATGCTGCTTGAGGAAGTTGTCCCGCAACAGCTCAATAAATGCATTTTCATTCTTCTCACTAGATTTTACTGCTACCTAATCAATATTTGGATACTTAAAAGTCTTCCATTACGATTACTCATTTCGTGCTCATCTTGTGTGTTTGGTGATGCTCGCTGCCACATGAAAGGTTGTTAGTAGTAGCAGTAGTACTACAATCATAGGTCTCAACAGTAAACTGGATTCAAGTCATCCGATATCATTAGCAGCACGCCCCTCCAATCTATCCTGACTAAAAATACTGTACCCTTGACACCCGATGCCAGTTAGTAGGTCCAACATTTCCATGACAAAGCCCACTCCCGTCATTAACAGAGTTATATAATAGTCTCGCTCTGATACTCACATTCACACCATTCCTTCCTTTATAATTTAGTTTCCTGACTCTCTGTGCGTGTCTCATACCAGTTATTAGTTTTTCTGGACTCCTGATACTTAACGCATTTAGGTGTAGCCTGTTCCTCTTATACAAATCCAATCATCCAGCAAACTCACTCCACGCATCCAAAACACTAGCATTCATACCTTCTACATAGCCTACGCATCTAATCGTTTGCCATCATAACCCGTCTTAATTCATTTTTATCATAGCGAGGTAAAATACTGACGATTTTCACTTTCTCACTCTTCACTCTCACTTCTTCCAACAACCCTATCATGTCCTCTCTCATACTGAACTTATCGCCAGTTAAGTCGTTCGCCAGTCAATTACGATCTTGTTTACTTTTCTTTTCTTTTCTGTTTTTGAATTGTTTTTTTTTTCTTTATATTCATAATATTCGCTCCAGGAAAACTCGAAGTTATAACTCGCTCATCATTTCATATTCCCATATGAAATGACATCTTTCTTTTTACAAACAACGTCGCTTACCTGATTTCCCTTATTTCCTGACTTATCTGTTTCCTTGTTTTGTTGTTTCTTATTTTCCTGTTTATTATTTTTTCTTCCTCTGTTTATTTAAACGCCTCTCGACTTTTTGCAAATCTCGCGTCGTCTCTCTAATAATCTGCTTCAACTTCGCTATTTTGGAGGTTAATTCATTTTCATTAATCTCCCCTAATAACGTCATTAGCGGGGCTAATCTTCTTGTTCTCGCTTGGGGTGCTTTTTTTAGCATTACATTTCTTGTCCTTTTTTGGCGCCGTTTTAAACGTATACTAAATATTGAAATATCTTAATAAAAATATGCGCTAAAATACTAAATACACTAAAATCAAGACTAGTATACTACAAAACACCAATTCTCTAAGGGAAAACACAATAAAAACAGACAAAATTACCAATTTTACAGGAGCACTAAATTGCCCGACCAACCACAATGTATCCTCGAACCAATCAACTACATTGCCTGAACTTCCTAATTATGGGACTCAATACTTCTTCAATCATATATATATATATATATATATATATATATATATATATATAATATATTCATTCCAACCTTTTATTTAGAAAAAAGGAGATGTTGGAGCACTTTTCAACCTAACATAGTGTTTTAGTACTCTTGAGCCTCCGGTCTTATTCAGTCATCGACAGCTTACCAAATAGCCGCTGATGATTTTGAAAGCCTTGCGATGACAGTGCGGCAAATAACTGGAGCCTCTCAAGAGATCCAAATCCCTTATCTTTTATTATTATTCTGATATAGTGAGACTTCAACAGTCATTTTTTCTGAGTTGTGATGGCGCTAAAAATCCTGAAATAAAATACATCTCGCTTATCTAAATTTTAATGAACACAGAGAAAGCGATTGCACCGCTCTGAACTAAGGAAATAATTGCGGTTTCACACATAACTTCATCTATGTTTATTCATTCGTTTATGATGATTCCTTGTCATCTAGTTTCTGGCACCACTGCAGATTCCATTTTTATTATTATTGGTGTATGATGATATACCGCTTTGATGTCCACACCGGCATTCGGCACTGCGTCATGTCAAATAATGTTACTATCGGTTGTAATGAATTTTTGTCTGTAAAGCGCTGAGTTCCGCTGTCCGGTATGCCTGGTTTTGGGACGAAAAACCCTGAGTTTCAGAGAGGATAATCCTGTCATCCGTATGAGATTGGTTAGCTCGCATTTAGACGAAAACTCTTCATTACGTCAACGACGCGATGAAAAGTTACCTTGCGTCGTTGACGGGATTCGAATTCAAGTAATTTCAGTCAAAAGGTTCCTCTATACCGACGGATCTTTCAGGTCATCAAGTGATGAGGGCTCAAATACAAGCAATTTATTCGGTTTTGATGTCTCATTTCTCGCGATAGTATTCGATATGACATATTTGTGATTTTGTATTACTGAAACGGAATAAATCACATGCTGAAAATTGCTTATTAACCTCGCAGACGAAAGATCTCGAAACCATTGTTGCAGGTGGTATGTGCTGAGGAAGAGTGGATGGGGACAACTGTTTCAATGTATTATATTAAAGGAAGAGATGAAAGTTGTTCGAAGAGTTTGGAATTAAAGAGTAAATGTATGTTGGCTAGCAGCAACCCGTGTAAATGTTTAGTGGGAAGAGGAGGAATAGTGTCGGTCAGTTCAACAGAACAGAACCCGTGGAAATAGCTATAGAAAGACAATTCAGAAATAGAGCCTCTCTAAGAAAGCGATTGGAAGGAATCAATGAGAGAAGGAACATGTATGAAATGAGTAGATCATCTCTCTTCCATTCAATATGACATTCGGAAGGAGGATTTTGGCGCAAGACCCCCGGATCTGAAAGCGATAACTTCCAAAATGGGTAAGTATCTCTGAGAGAGAATTCGTCTAGTTTCTGGTGGCAGTTGAGAGCGTTTAGGAAAATTATTAAACGTTTCATTTGTTTACAGCTAGTAGTGTAATTCTGGTTAGTACGATGAAGATTAATTTTTTTCTGTTTCATTTCCCTTTCTCGCTGTTGTGTTTTGCTAATTTGCTAATATTCCTCTTCATAATCGTGTTTAAGGAAATGTTATGATGATATCTCAGTTGTTTGCTACTTAACAAAATTTGATGTTTTAAGGATACTTGTGACATAAGACTAAATAATATAGGCACGTAAACACAAGAAAGATATTTAATTTACCAAATATTTCGGTCTGGAAATAGCAGACCATCTTAAGTGGCACTACAAGAACAGTTTTAAAAAAAAATACAAGATGGAATACTAGCAATAGATCATTTAAAATAGAACAAACGGCGTGATGTTACATCACTAATTATTAAAGGGAATGTTTTTAAGCAGAGACATGATTGAAATAAAGGTATTAATTAATAATATTAAATAACATAAAATAAATATGAATTAATGAGTTATCCTGATAAGACTTTTCCAGATTTTTGATATAGATATACAGTCATTCCGATTCAGGTTAGGACGATTGAGCAAGGCCTCTCCGCTTTCTTTGAATAAACGTTCAAATTTTTAACGGGATCTATGTAAGAGGCGAGTTTTTGACCAAAGGATGTTGTGGTTAGTTTCAATTCCGTGCTGAGTCAATACAGCTTTTTCAGGTTTGTTGTGATGAATTGAGGATTGATGTTCTTGGATTCTTTTTTTTCAAGAGAATGTCCAGTTTATCCAAAATAGGAGAGATCACAGTTGCAGGGAATTTAATAAACTTCAGGAAGAGATATAGTTAAGCGTTTGTCTTTAGGAGAAGGAAAATGGGAAGATAATTTGTTAATAGGTGAATACATAGCTGTTAGCTCATATTTCTTCAGAATTCTTGCAATAGGTTCTGAAATTCCGGAGATGTATGAAATTGGAATTCAACGTATTGAATCTTTGTTGTTTTGTGGTGGATTATAAGAATCGAGAAGATGGTGTATACTCTTTTCGGAAAAGCCATTGAGTTTCATGTGTTGTTGGATAGTAGAAAGTTCTTTCTGTAGAAAATTAAAAGTAGAGCAATTAGTTTTGGCTCTTCTGATTAGACATTTTATGATTCCTGTTTTTTGACAAGGATGATGGGCTGATTCTTTTAAGAATATAACGACCTGTGAACGTTGGCTTCCTGTAAACTGTAGTTGTAAGAGTATTTGAAGGGGACCGGATGAGGAGAACGTCTAAAAATGATAACTGGTTGTGTTCTTCCATTTCCATAATAAACTTTATACGATGATGTAAGGAATTAATACTGTTTAAAAAAGAAGGGAAGGAGTCTTTTTTGTGCGGCCATACAGTAAAGATCTCATCTATATATCTTACCCAAAAGGATGGTTGAGGGAAAATAGATGAGAAGAGGACTTTTTCTAGCTGTTCTAAATAAAAGTTGGCTAAAGCAGGAGAGAGAGAGAGGACTTCCCATTGCCGTTCCTTCTACTTGGTTGTAAAATTTGTTTTGACATAAGAAATATCCAGAGTTTATTACGAAATCGAATAGTTTTATAATGTAGTGCCACTGAAAATGGTCTGCTATTTCCAGACTGAACTATTTGGTTAATTAAATATCTTTCTTGTATTTACCTGCTTATATTATTGTTACTTCACAAAATACCTATTATTCATCATTACTTATGTGCGAAAATAGTTTCGGATGAGAGAGAGAGAGAGAGAGAGAGACAGAGAAGACGAAAAGAAGAGGGATACTTGCTAAGTATCACCTTTTTGACTTTCTTTTAAGTTACTAATAACACGACACGTTTCTGAGCGCTGTTTGAATTTGTAGGAGGAGAGGCGGACACTTTCATGAGAGACGTAAGGGTACGATGAAAGATAGCCAGATGATTAAGGGTCTTCTCGGGGAAAAATGTGCGATGATGTCCGATTTATTTAAATTCTTTTTCTGAGATAACTGCATCAATATCTTATTTGGTTTCCAGATTCATATATGATATCAGAATGGCAGCGAAATTTGTATCTTTTTACCGAATATTTGAGGTTTCTAAAGTTTTGTGTGACGCATAACAGTTTTATCATTTTTGTTTTACAGGTTATACGAAGGCAGACGTCCGGCTCTTTTTCTTGCCGAACCTGAGCTCCTTAAAGATATCTTAGTCAAGGATTTTAACTACTTCATAAACAGAAGGGTAAGTTAAAAGAAATAGCTTTTGTAATGGTCTTAAACCTCGAGTTGTAATCGAGATGCAAATGAATGAAAAACGCCTAAGTTTCCGCTCATGTTTATAATTTTATCTCAACTTCAATTAGTGCAATATATAAGTTAGACCAATAGTTGAAATAAATGAATGTAACACTGGGATAAAATAAAAGGAAAGTGGGGACAATAGATACTCTTTCTATCTGTAGAATTCGGTTTTCAGCACGTCTTCCACTGCAGAATTCTTAAATTCCTACTAGCACATGTTTTTTTTTTTTAATTGTACATTTTTTTATAGCAACCGAAACAAGCAAGGATGTTGAAACAGAGTAAGACAGAGCTTTTCAAACTCTTTCATTAAATACGAAATTCTAATTATTTATTTGCTTTTGATACATTTGAGAATCCAAGTTTTACATTTCGTTTCTTAATGCTGAATAATGGAACTGGAGATGGACCACATAAACGAACATAATATTCGATGTAGATCACAAAAGAATATTGATCCTACCAAGGGTGCACTATTCGTCTGCGATCTGTATCGTAATTTTTGTGATGAACCATAGTTTACCGCGCTTAGAGAAAAAAAAAATTCTCACTCATTCTGTCCATTCTTTCTCTAAATACGATAAAGAGATTAAGTCATGTGTAAAACAACCACAGAACATCTTTTTAGCTGGGTGTTTAGGAGCTTGTTGAAGGTGGGTGGGAAAAGTCTCCCATTAAACTTCGAATTACATAAAGTAAAACTATCATTATCGGTTTAATCACTTACTTCATGATTTAATAGATTTCTTTATTATTCTATATAATTTTTACTTCTCTAATTATAATTTTCATGGTGACTTTATCAATGCGATTTTCTGTGGTGACGTTTATATTCCGTTTTTTTTTCCTCTTCAGTATGCTTCTTAGTTGACCCCTTAATTAGCTCATCTAATCAAGAGAATAACTTTCTCTTGATTAGCTAAAAGATTTCTCATTTAGCTGCCGTTATCTTTCTGCTTGGGAATTCGAAACGTTAACATTCTGGTTGACGTGTACCCTCTTTGACGGTTTTTTTTTTGTATGATGTTGCGCGATTTCTCATCCTCACTTCTTTACAATGAAGCACATGCAACCAAACGAATTATAGAACACGAGTCGGTTTATTTTTTTTTTCATAATTAAAATTAAGCTAATAGAAACGCCGTCAAGGAGTAAACTAAACAGAAATTATAATACAGGACAAAAATTAAATATGGAACAGAAATTGTTTTGTTTTTTTTAATCCCAGAAACACTGATCTATCCATTGTGAAATAACAAACGTTTGAATAATCGAGTAACTTTTCAGAAATTTTATTTCGGAAAATAAGGTAACATTACATTGTACAGTAGCAAACAAGTTAATCCGAATTCTCACATTTTAAAGAAAAATGTTAATTTCGCAAGAAAATAAGTATAAAATTATACTCCAACTTTATCTAATAATTTCTATGTACTCCACTATTCCTAGTAAACTCGTCAATTCACTTTGGCATGGACTTTACCAACGTGGAACACATTTTTCATATTTCTGCATCTCGAATCCATACTTTTATAACGGATTGTATTAAGTTATCCTTTCTATCACAATTTAATTTTGATGTCTCTTTTTCACTATGGCCCAAAAATATTCTATTGAGTTAATGTTAGGAGAGTTCACTGGCCGCTGAAGCTATTGGAATTGTGATTTTTGAGGAACTCTTTCACTTTTTATTGAAGTGTGGTATGATCCTGTTGGGAATTGAGTTCTCTTTCTACTTGGAACTGTAGGACCACTTCCATTAGTTTTATGTATTGGTCACTTTCATCATACCGTGTAAAGAAAGAAGAAATCATGGACTGTCATGTGTAAAACAACCACAGAACATCTTTTTAGCTGGGTGTTTAGGAGCTTGTTGAAGGCGGGTGGGAAAAGTCTCTCAGCCGCTGATTTTTGCACATAGGGTACTCACTCTCCTTGGACAAAGAAATGGCTCTCATCTGAAAATATGACCTTCTTCCACTACTCAGCAATTTAATCTTTATGGACTTTTGCCCACTGAAGTATCATTTCCTGCATAGCGACTGTCAGCAGCTGTTTCTTTTTTGGGTCTGCGGACAGCTTCCCTGCTTCCAACAATCTTCGATGGAGTGTCATGTCAAAAACAATCTCAATATCTGCCAAGTCTATGTAAATCTATATCACACAATGTTGAATTCATTTTGATTTTCCTAACTAGTAAACGATCTTGAGTAAGTGTAGTTTTCCTTTTTCGTCCATATTTTTCTTTTTGTTTTAGGGAAAAAAAAGGTAACCTGTTTCGCTAAACCTCTTTAAAACGCATTAACATTACCCAAATCAACACCACAGTCATTGACAATTTGTCTTTGAGTCGCGAATGAGGCTAAGAAAGAGTATATACACAGAGCTTTCTTGGAGATGAATCTATTTAATAGACACACAAAATAAATAAAACACTACGAATGTCAACTTGTCTACATTATTAAAAACACAAAATACTATTACTAAACATTGTAGAGACAGTTGAAACACGCAGCACTCATCCAAAATAGTGAACCAAAGCAAAACTGAAACCAAATTAAAGTTATTGTGACTGAAACAAAAGCCAATCCGAAACCAAAAACTTGACAGAAAGTCGGCTCATTCCGATTCATTTGTTCGCTACTGTAGATGAAAACGCATCTTTCGCAGATTGGGTCAATAAAGTATTTGTATTTTAGGTT
This sequence comes from Typopeltis vanoorti, assembly GCF_054136105.1. Classification (NCBI taxonomy): domain Eukaryota; kingdom Metazoa; phylum Arthropoda; class Arachnida; order Uropygi; family Thelyphonidae; genus Typopeltis; species Typopeltis vanoorti. The sequence continues at coordinate 63,706,116 of NC_143568.1, forward strand.
TATTCAAACGACACCCCTGTGAAGTCATCTTGTGCAGCTACAAGAGTGTTCACCATCACCTCTTCGAATGAGTTCCTCATCTGAAAATAATAATCTTCAAGCCAGTAATTTGCCTTTATTACTGAAAGAGATCGTCACTAGCACGCGACTTGCAACCGACATCGATATGCAATACACCGTTAGTTACAAATTCGATTTTACTCTACATATCTTCTTTATTTTTCAATCTTTCGTAGAGAGGATGCATATTAATACATGCCTAAATAGACTTATAAATCATAATTTCATCAGAATAATGTCTTTCATATAAAAAGTGCTCATTGCGTTGTTTATGACGTTAAAACGCATGCATACTGTTTACTGCGTTATCTGCTGTCATAATCAGAATAAACTACATTTAAGAATAAGTTATCAACTGTAAAATAATGCAACTTATTTTAATAATAATCGTTATCTGTTTTAGCATATTGAGTTTGGGAATCCAATAGCAGATAAAATGGTGGCACAACAAGAAGGAGAAGAATGGAAAAGAGTACGGACTATCATGAGCCCAGCCTTTAGCACGGGGAAGATGAAGAAGGTAATTAATGTTGTATATTCATACTTTTTAAAGATCACTATTGGTTCCTTGTAAATAATTCATCATTAAAATATCACGCAAACTGATACAAAAATAGTTGAAACTTAAAATACGTAGATAATCAAGGGAAGCCAAATCTCATTATTGTATATAAACAATAACTCGGACATCACTTCTGAATAAAGATTGGTTTATATTTGAACACTTTCATTATTAAAGAGTTATCAAAGTATATTATTTTGTTGAGTTAAAAGATAGGATACAAACATTCGTCATCTTATTATGCATTTTCTGTTTAATGTGTACAGACACTCGGTGTCCTGTCAGAAAAGTTCGTACAATAGCAACTCGGCTTCATAAAAATCCAAAGAGTACTTTCTACTTTGACACTCAACTAGTACTGTTATTCCTGCTGCTTAGTATGCCCTTTGATGTGCCCACTTTGTGTGTGTGTGTGTGTGTGTGTGTGTGTGTGTGTGTGTGTGTGTGTGTGTGTGTGTGTGTGTGTGTGTGTGTGTGTGTGTGTGTGTGTGTGTGTGTGTGTGTGTGTGTGTGTGTGTGTGTGTGTGTGTGTGTTCGGGCTGAATTTTCGATATTTTTCATGTGGAAAACCTTCGTTTTCAAAGAGGAGAAGCCACGCCGCCTGTCTGTGAAATTAACTCATCTTCTGTTTCAAAGTCGTTACAACGTTATTCACATTTTAGACAGGTTCGAATTCCATTTAAAACACCAAGGGTTGGTTGTTTGGGATTTTCCACCAAAGGATGTTTTCGATGCAAACTTAGTCACTAATCAGTAAATTAATTCCGTCTTGCATTCCTTACTTTTATGCTGATGACTAGATATAAAAATATAAATTGAAATATCATCAGCATAAGACTACGAGCAAACACGAAAAAGAAAATTGAAAATCTGAAAAAATAACAGTTTTGATGCATAGATATAGAGATCCTGGCTCAAGTTGCCGTGTGGATAATGCCTCTGCTATTCAGTCCACAAGACGTTGGTTTGAACTGTACTGTAATATGAAAGTTTGTTACAGTTCTTTATTTGACGCTGCATATCACCACCGTATGTGAGACTTTAAACTGTTATGATTGGGCTTCAAAAATACTGTTTCGTCTCCACAGAATGATTGTCGGTTTAACTAATCTTAGTTTCAAATTTCCCTCTGTGTCATGCCGAACAAAATACAAATTCTAATAAATTGTTTTGTCTCAGAATATCACAATATTTTCCTCTCGCCAAGTGTTTCACAGCGGCCTAGGAGACACTGATCAGTGATCAGCGCAAACACTTTTTCAGCATTAGAGAATATAATGCGACAAACATTCAGTTCTTTAAGCAATCCTTGTTCTTGTCTATGGATTATAAAGGACCGATCAAACTGTGTTTGGTAAGTCTCCTCTTTAATTTGTATTAATATGCAAACATCTAGACAATATTGCATCAAAAATAATATGCATGAACATCATCCAGGTTATTTGAAGGTATGACTTCTATTGTACAGCTATATCCTGGAAGGATAAACATCTTTTACAGCTAGGTCTAGGTCATTAGTGTTTACGAACTACATGTCAAATCATAATAACGAAAATAATCTTCGATAGTTACAGGACTTTAAGGCCAACGATCGATATAGTTCAGTTTCGTATCAATAATTTCTGGATGAGATGGTTAATCTAATTCGCGAATATATTTTAGATATTTTTGTTTGCAAATTGCGTTTATTTATTCTTCTAACAGGTTTCAGGAATCGAAATCCCGAGTTTCCGAGTGGAAAAATTCTTCCATTATCGTATGAGATCGGTTAACGCACACTCCGTCGAATAAAATGTTTTAATAAAAGTACATCCCGTCCTAGGCCTTTACAACCTTTAGTACTTCGAGCCTCGGCCTTTACAACCTAAGGGATTCGTTCAAACCGACTTAGCTACTGAGGCTCTTATATGTGGAATAATAGCTTAAAATTCTGTAATAGTGTATGGTTATCTTACCAGAAATATAAAAATTGACTTACCAGATGCTGTCTGGGAACCTCTTGTTAACCAGATATTACCATGTCGCATAATCGTCCATTTAAGAATTTCCACTGTTTCTATTTTTAAATTTGTATGCATACAAATTTAAACCGCTCTGAAGACCAATTAACACGATTATTTGGAAATTATAAGTTGCCCGATGCAGTGCAAATATTTATTAATCTTGTCAATTTAATCAGCGGAAATTCAATGGCCTCCTTGAGTTGCCTTTTTTTTGTTGGGGAGGGGGGGGGGCTCTCAAGAAGTGTTCGTGGCAACAAGACTGATTCTGCTTCCAGAATCACATAAACACAGTCTTTTGTAGATGAGATGTCATTATAAGTTTTCTTTCCTGTTTTTATCAATTAGTTAAAAAACATAAACAGTTTTATACATTAGCAGTGAAAAGTAAGCACTCTCCTCTCTCAGCTGCTGTTAACTACTTTACAAAGAAGGTAGACAGTGGCATAAATAAACGAACAATCAGTATACAAGCAACACTTTATATAAGACAATCGCGTGTATTATACGTTTAATAACATTAAACGCCATCATTTACATCTTCCAGGATTCTTTCCTGTTCTTTTACCGAGCTTTCGTAGTACACTCCATATCGACGATGCCGTTTTGTTGCAAAGACCCGGGTTCAAATCCTGTCCAGGACTAGAATTTTTATGAAGGAATTTTGCTTTTGATATTGTATGTAAATTAGTACTCGTATGGAGTAGATCTCGTATGGAGGGTTTGATTAATTCCGGAAACTAAAGTGAAAGAGCATACGATATTAATAGACATACTACGTAGCATGCTCATCCTTATTGCTTCAATCGCTGCTTCATTTCCAAATAGTAAGGTCCGCTCTTGCATACCTGGATCATTTCATATCGCTGAAATGATCCAGGATGACTGGTCGACCAAATAACCGACTGTTTGATTGATGATGGTATTTAGCCTTACTGCTGTCTGGGGATAGCTGTACAGGGTGTCCCTGAATTCATGGCCAAAACGTGAGGGGATGGTAGTACACACCGAAACCACCAATAATCGTCATAGAATATGCGGCTGCAAACGCAGCCCGGTGCAAGTAGGGGGCGCAGACGCCCGACTGTCCATCGCAGCGGTGATGTGCGCGACAAGCCCGCTGTTTATGAGCAGGTATCCTAATCACTACTCTGCCGTTGTGCCGCGTGTATCAACGTAGGTGGGCGGACTTGGACCATTTGTTGTAATTATCTCCAATAAATGTGACTCTGGAAATCTGTGTTGTCTGCCCTTCATTGCCGACTCCTCATTGCGTTTGCGGCTGCATATTCTATGACGAAGATTGCTGGTTTCGGTGAGTACTACCATCCCCTCACGTTTGAGCCATGAATTCAGGGACACCCTGTATATACTGTACGCTGCCATCTAGGGAAATGATTATGAGCAAGGTGGTTTCCAGTTGCCTTCCTTGCCGTATTATATCATGTGATTGCAGCCTGTATGTTCTCGGGGCCGGTTTGCCTGCTTGCGGAATGAAAAACCCCAGATAAACTGGTGTTAAAAACCCTACTGTCCACGCCCAAGACCGGCTAACTTGGGTATGGCTAAGGAAGATCCTTAAGCTACTCACGTTGCCGACGCGAATCGAATCCAGGACACTCCTTCTCCAGGCATACTGTTGCGAAGCGCATAGCCGCTAGGCTAACCGCACGGATAACCGATTGTTATCCTTCATAAATAAACAACTACAATCGAAGGTGTAGGGCTTTGATTTATGGATAATCATTTGTGGATTACCTAGAAATAAAGAAAGTGATTGTCATTAAAATGGTAGACGAAGTTTTTTTCTTTTTTTAAACTTGAAATCTATCCTTCCTCTTTTAGTACACTAAATGACAATATTTTATGTGAATCAAACCAAAGAATGGTTGTAAATGAATAGTAAATCAGTATTAATACCATACGTAGGTTTTTAAATAATCCGAAAACTGGGCTTTTAAAGGCCAAATACAGAACTTTCAAGATCATCAATGATGTTATGGTCTCACACCGCTTGATGAAATTCAACTACTACCACACACACACACACACACACACACACACATTCATGCTCACGGTGAGATTTGACCCTATAGCTGATTGGTTGCAGATCGTGTTTTTTTTCCACTCAGCAATCCATATCAGGAAATGAATAAAGAAGGATCTAATACAATAGAATGCACACCCACTACAATACGAGTCATTATTGTTGGGGATTACGAGTTAGACTCAGAGTTAATATCTCTGAATGGGAAATATAAAGATAATCTCTATAGTAGTTTGTGTTTACGAATATTTCCAATATAGTGAATACATTACGTACATACGTCATGTCTTTTGTAATATTACAGATTTTATTTCCTCTAGTTTAAGTACTGTTATCATAAAGCATGCAAAGGAATTTAGTTATATATGTAGGAAAAAATTTCACTTACGAATTAATTTTTTTCATTTAGATAGCTTTGATTATTAATGAATGTAGTGACACCTTAACACAGAATTTCTTGGTAGCTGCTAAGAAAGAAAAGACAATCGACTGTAAGAAGTAAGTAAAAGTACGATATCCCCTATATTATTTTTGTCTATGTTATGAATATACATTATTTAACAGAATATAGTTCATGTTCTGAAATATTTTATGTTAATAAAATCAATAATCCACTTAAAAATGTACCAGTAGTCAAAATATTTATATGGAATTTAAGTTATAAAGGCGAAGAAATGAGTAACAAATAATTGTATTTATACAAAATACTAACAGTAATAGGTAACCATAAGTCATCAGCAATCACAATCAGAGCATTCCAGATTAATCGGTAATGGCCTTATAAATCCAAGACTATTCCTTCGATTTAACAGCGTAAAATCCATGGAGGAGTTAGGTAGCATAGCTACATACACTGAGAAAGTGCCGAAAGAGAGATATTTGTGTGTGTGTGTGTGTGTGTGTGTGTGTGTGTGTGTGTGTGTGTGTGTGTGTGTGTGTGTGTGTGTGTGTGTGTGTGTGTGTGTGTGTGTGTGTGTGTGTGTGTGTGTGTGTGTGTGTGTGTGTGTGTGCGTGCGTGCGTGCGCGTGTCGCAAGTGTATCATTGAGGTATCTTAACCCTAATTTCTTAGTTTACACAACGATCCAGGCCAACCGTTTAATGAGGCTTGTAAAGGACTCTACAAATCGCAATAATTATTATGATACAATAAACATTTGAATCTGTCAACTGTTATGAATTAGTGTCATCTAGTTAGCATAAACGAAGTGCAGAATACAAATAAAATAAGAGTGACTAAATCTTTTTGCATAATAATTAACCAAAATTTTGTACCTTCTCTTCGTTAGACTGGAAATATTTTTTTTCTTCTGATTAGTTTCCAACTATATTTAGTGTTTTCTTAATTTCGATGCTTTTTCCTTCATTAAGAACTGAATGAGGTCTACGTGTTGGACTAATTTAAGAGTTAGATTATATACCACGCCGTTTACCGCCAAAAAAAGGGCCAGTAATCGCCGTGCAATAGAAAAGGAACCACATGCACAAATCGTTTCTTTCCATAGTGAGGAAGTCTAGTAGGTCGTACAACACTGCTAGATATTTAGTTGTGATCAAAACACCAACCGACTTCACTTCAAACAGCAGATCAAGTTGATGGCCATTCTGAATACTTGCTAGTAAGCTATTCTAAGCGCCCGAGTAAGCGGGCGCTTAGAATAGCTTATTCATCGAAAAACAATTAATCGAAAGACAATTCATCGAATGCAATTCATCGAACAGCAATTCATCGAACAGCAATTCATCGAAAAAGCAATTTGCCGAATAAACAATTCGCCGAACGACAATTTAACGAATGGCAATTCGTCAAAAAGGCAATTCATTGAATGACCAATTCCTCGAAAGACAATTCATCGAACGACAATTCGTCGAAAATGCAATTCATCGAAAAAACAATTCACCTAAAATCATTCGATGAATTCTTTCATAATTCATCGAAAAGTCATTTTTCTTGCAAACTATTGTTTAGAAAATGTTCAGTAACAATGCGGTACGTTACCCATGATACAGACAACATATGGAAGTGGGCATTAAAACGTAATAATTATTTTCTTGCATTTTATAACATTTAATGTAAGTGTACATCCTGCTTCAGTTAGCGATTTATCTGTAGGGAAGACAGGAGTACCACATGCACTTATCTCTCGAATAACCTCGAAAACATGTAATTGCAGTTAATAAGGGGAAGAATAGGCTAAGAAATTCGTTCTACCAAATTTTGTCACAATAAGTCTAGTCGATGGAAATTAAAAATTTCATTAAATTTGATCCATCCAGAGCGAAATTGCTAATATCATTTAGGAACTTCTTTACGGAAAAGTCATGATACAAGTGATCCATTACGAACTAAAACTGAACCGTGCATTCAGCTTCTTGTTCTGAAAACTTCTGCGAATTCTGCTAAGTTTGCGAGTTATTGTAATATATAATTTCGACACTTTTCTTTGTAGTCCCGAATATAGCTGAACTGAAAACTGGAACGGTTCAACTTTTTTTTGTAAAAGTTTCAAATACGGAATCCAAATAAAATTTTTTCATTAATAAATGTAATAAATAAATAAATTTACTGAATGTAAGTTAGTAGGCCTAATACTGACATGACTAGGCTTTTCCTCCTGGAAATAGGCAAATCGGAGAAGAAAGACAATACGAATCCATATTGTTCTGTAATTATTCCTTAGTAAAGCTGCATTGCTATAACAACAATCATTATATTGAGGAGGATGAGAGAAAATAGCATTAATCATTAATATCACTACTACTACTACTACTAATAATAATAATAAATTGATTCTTTCATGTAAATATTTTTCACAATATAATAATAAAATATACAGGAATTCAGAGTAAAAATATTGGAAAACTTGAAAAAAATTCATTCCTGAAGATTTTTCAATCATGTTTTTTATTTACTTATTTATTCCTGTTTCTGTTATTCCTCGACGACAGGAGTGACACGTGCACTTATCTCCCGAATAACCTCGAAAGCAAGTAATTGCAGTTAATAAGGGAAAGAATAGGCTAAGAATACTAATGAGTATATGCATGGGTATATTTCTGGGTTTTGAGGAGGTGATCGGTGCAGTTTGTTAAAAAAAAATTAAAAGGTTAAAATATTCTCTAGGAAAGGAAAATAATAAAATAAGGAATGATGAATAAAGAGTCTTAAAAAACAAACCTGTAAACCTTTTAGAAGCATACTCATTTGGTGTTATATTTAGATGAGCAGCGGTTGGAAGTCTTATTCAACTTTTGAAGGATGCCAGTGGTCGGCAGATCACAGTTAGAAAACACAGTGCTAAAGGAAATTGGAATCGGGTTGAGTTGTTTTGAATTAAGGAAGATGCAACTGGCCTCAAATCCCTGCGTGTTTTTCCAATTCGGTTCGCTTGTTTTTCGGCAAGAAAAAAACCAAGTTTCAGAGAGGAAAAACCTTCCACCCTCGTATGAGACAGGCTAACTCACCTTCAGGTTAAACGCCCTGATAAAGGCGCTTGACATCCTTGATAAACGTAGGATGCTATAAATTCTAAATGCTGCTATTTAGAATTTATGATCAGAGATGTTGAAGCCTAGATTAATATCATGACTTTTAAGACGTCATTAAAAGAGTTTTTTTAAGGGGAAGGGGCGGAAAAATATGCTACTGCACGTGGCGACAAAATTTCTAAGGCCGGCCCTGGGGCCAGTCCTGGTGAATATGTGTTTGAGGTAGATATTGAAATCCCAAGTCGTATATTGTCTGTTGGATTTCATAAGCAGGTGCATTGTCCTGCAAAAGCAACACGCCTCTGCTTACTTTCTCGAACGATTTTCCTTCAGTACCTCCTTCAATTTCTTCAAAGGTGCTGTAACAGTTTCACCTTTCTTGAGGTAAGGTAAGGATTACACCATCCATATCCTGAAAGACAATGGCAAGAACTTTCGCTGCTGACTGTTTGGTTCGAAACTTCTTTGGCCATGGAGAACCTTGGTGTCTCCACTCCATTGACTGTTGTTTGTTCTCTGGGTCATAGTGGCGAAGCCATGTTTCATCAACGGTTAGAATAGGAGCTAAAAATTTTCACGAGGATGAAATCCCTTTATGAAATGTTCTTTTGACATCTCAACTATACCCGCCTCAGTGGATATCATTCACTGCAACCAGTATGCCCCGCCAAAAAATCGCTTTCCGAACGATGTAGGATAAATAGTAGTATAAATAGTAGGATAATAAAAAGATATATACCTCTCAAAATAATCCGAAACAAACAAAAAAAAAAAAAAAAAAATTGCACACACATCTTCGCCCCCATATGCCTTATAATTCATTTTTCGGTGAACTGTATTTTCGGTGAACTGTATTTTCGATGAATTGTGATTTTTCGATGAATTGTTGTTTTTCGATCAATTGCGTTTCGATGAACTGCCTTTTCGATTAACTGCTCATCGGTGAATTGCTTTTTCGGGGAATTGTCTTTCGATGAATTGCTTTTTCGATTAATTGTTGTTCGATAAACTGATTTTCGATGAATTGTTTATTCGGTGAATTGCTTTTTCGATGAATTGTTGTTCGATGAATTGCCTTCGATGAATTGTCTTTGGGTAAACTGTTTTTCGATGACCTCTCCGGATACCGAGTAAGCAGTTCCTCCTAATAACATTGTTCACCAACAGTAGGCATCAATGTTTAACACAAGCACTAATAACCATTCCTCATTCTCTTATCATTCTAAACTTTGGTATTTGATGTTTCATCAGTTCCAAATGGTACTGTAATGAATTATATTCCTCCTGGGCTTCCTTGAGTTGGTTTTATAACTCAAAAGGATTTAAATCGCCATACGTACCCAGATTGCAAGTCAGGTCGTTTTCTGAAGTCTTCATATGAACCACTGTTTCTCAACGTAGGGCGTACTCAAGGAAGCACAGGGGGAAATTTGAATATTTTGGGACAATTAGAAAATGTACATGCACATATTTATATTATACTTTTTCAGAACTTGGCTGGCTTTCATGGTAGAGCGGGGGGGTGCATCAAAATCTATGAGACGTTGAGGTGGGGCATGATCCAAAAAACGTTGAGAAACAGTGATCTAAACAATTAATAATTTCTGCCTAACTTAATATTTTTTAGATATTTTTTATCAATAATTAATGCGAGATTAATTAACAACAAGAAAATAAATTGTTTTACTTTTTCCAGTGTCTTTATTTGACGGATGACATTGATATTTCGGTCGAACTTTGAAATACGCCAATCAGTGAAAAACGTATTATGTCACTGTTGAAACTTGAGTTCAGCATGTTATAAAGTTACTCAGTTTTGAACATAATGAACCAATATTTTGAAACATAGACTTTCTTTCTCTCTCTCCTTCTGGATAAATATCAAGTACAAATTATGACTCGTGATATTTTGATAAATTAAGTTACTTTTGTTATCTAAAATAAGCTCTATTTCTCCCGATAATTAATACGGTTTAATTTACATACAGTACTTAAAGGATCGCCTAAGGGTGAACGCTAGATAACTAGGAGTAGACATCCCTGTAACCTTTTAAGGAATGTGGAAAACCGACTGAACCTCTGACCCAGTGTCCAATCCTCACCTTCTCGAAATACAATCCATTATCATATATCTTACTAAAAGGACGTTGATAGTCAGGTAATTTGGGATCTAGCCGAACAAATTCTATGCTGCATTGTCTTAAATCAAAATAAGACAATGGTATGCCAACTTGGACGTGGCTCGGTTAAAGATCCGATGTTTTTGTCAGGAGGAAAAGCAAAAATACACCCACGGGACATCCTCCATCTCAACTTCCTCGGAATTCAAGATAGGCGCAAAAACATGAGAAAATCAAGGGAAAGGACGTGGATCTCACGGAAAATTCAGGGAAAAACCATGAAGGCATAATTATTTTTCACGAAACAATGAAGACAAAATCATGTGATATTCTTCTAAATAATAACTACCAGACCAGATATTAATTTCAGGCAACAATGATCTGATGAGGGAGGCGTAGCAATATTCTTCAACACCTGTGAAAATAATGACAATCAATATCAACAAACATCACGTCAGAAAAAACTCATATAGGCAATATCAAATTGGAGGATTAGACTATGACAGCTATTTGTATGTATGGTTACATAGGCGCAAGAAATTGAGAATTTTTCTAGTCATTGGAGAAGTCAGCTGTTAAAGAAATAGGGAAACACTGATCCTTATTGGATATCTAAACATCACAATAGCAAATGATTAGAAGACATATAGAAATGTTTTTTAAACATTTGAAAAAATGGAGAGCTATTTAAAATGGTCTATTGAGATTTCTGCTGAAATCTTTCTGTTGAGTACTAAGTTCATCCAACATAACTATGCCTACAAATTCACATGTAGGGAGGATACAAGGAATATAAGAGGGTATGCAATAAATGTAATAAGAAACTTCTCATTAACTATATTACTATTACTGGTTCAGGACAAAAAAGGATACAGAGTATTTAAAATACAAAATAATTCCATTTACTTTTGAGCACAATAAAAGAAATTTTATTTTCATGGTAGAACATTAATAGAATTAGCTACTGAGGCAAATAGTGAGTGTAAGTTGTCTGCTCTTCAAAGCTCGGTCAAATCCATCTCGCTTGTTTTTTGAGCAAAGACATCCAGTTATTTCGCCATTTGAAGAGTATAACATGCAGTTTTATTTAAACTGTTCCTTGCATACCGCGATAACAAATGCGTAGATAGCTGGACAAAGTTATCTTAAAGATATCCATGTACTCAACAGACAAACTCGTTTAAAATAATTTCTAACAAACCACACAGAATTAAATAACCTGCGTTCATAATACTCTTGCGATTCAAGTGCATGACTCATCACATTACTAATGAGGTTATGTAAATTGAGTATTTCAATCAACATTTTAAGTATATTTTTTTAATTTATTTACTCACCTGCTCATACTGAACACCCTTAACTTCTTTCAATCCTTTTTTTTTCAGATTATTCGGAGCATTTACAATGGATGCCATATGCTGTAGTGCTTTCGGAGTAAAGATCGACTCTCACAATGACCCTGACAATCCAATGGTCGCAAGAGCGAGGAAAATGTTCAACAGAGATAATGCTCCAGCTTTTTTTTTTACTAGTAAGAAATATAAATTGTTTTTTCGTATTATTAGACAACAGTTTGATTTTCGATAACATGAGTCTAATATTTTCTGACTGCGTGTTATATTAATTTGTATTTTTGACTGCGTGTTATATTAATTTGTATTTTTGAAAAACGTAACAAATATAGTAATCGATTGTATCATTCATTTAGATCAGCTGTTCATTCCTGCTCATTTCGCTTTATTTAATCATACTTAATAATAATTAATTTAATCATACTTGTCCTAAAACACTGAGCGCCAAGTAAGCAAATAGTATTTGTCTTCGAAACTTGAAAAAAATTCTGAACTTGTTTTCTTCGTTCTTCATTGTTTAAATGACACAGAACTTTCTAAAAGCTCTTAGATTTGCTATTTAATACTCTTGATTAAAGAGATTTCAGCAATGGAAAATTTCAGATTTACAATTTATTTTCGTAGACACTCCCGACACTTTTGTAAAGTTTGTAGTCCGGGAGACAAAGTGTGTGTGGTTAAAAACTGCTTGATTAAGCCTTTTGAACTTTGCTGTTTATTGCAGACTTTGCTGGAATTTGCTTCATAAATTGCGCTTCTAAAGCATAATTAGCTAGTAAACACGAGCTTTCAAGATATTTATGTTTTGGGTTGGTCTCTGATCTGAACAACTTATAAAGCAGATTTATAAACATTATTAAAATATTTTGATAAAATGTTGAATATGCTTATGATAAAAATATTAAAATTTTATTGCTTTTTACTGCTGAAATTCTTTCTGAAATTTCAAAATTACAAGATTTGCAGTTATCAGACATGCAGATTAATCAAAAAATTTATTTCTTCCCTTAGTTCTGTTCCCGTCAATTGCAAAGCTAATTGGCACGTCCGTATTTCCAGGAGAAATACTAAATTTCTTTCGAGACTTAGTCTTACAAGTGGTCGAAAAAAGGAAAACACAAGTGAAGGTAATGATAGGCACAAACTGAATTAAATTTCAGATTAATAATTTAAGTCAGATTTTTCGATAACCGAAATCCGACTCGTTTCAATATCATATCCGAAAGTTGGTTGAAGAGAATTTTCTACTAAAATCTTGCACGTGTTGCTAACTCTCGACGAACTCCTTACATGGATTTATTTAAATATCAGTTTTATATAATGATTGTGTACCTTTGCCAGTCTTTCAGTTGTTACTGCGTTTTTTTTACATATTTCCTGGTTATCTTGGTCAATGTTTGCTTCCATTGTTACTCTGAATCCAAATCGAGGTTGAATCTATTTTAGCTAGTGAGTTAACATTCTGCACTAAATTGTTTATACTTAAAAATAATAATTAAATACTTGCTAAACGTAAAGAATTACAAAATTCCAGGTCTTTAGATATATGGTAACAAAAATAACCAGAAGCGTGTGGAATTTCTGTAATAAAGGATTGAAAAGTTCAATCATATTTGTCGTCAAGAAATATTTAAACATTTAATATCAGAGGAAGAAAGTATAAGAAAACTCAGAAACAAGAATGTGCCAAGTGCTGAGGAATAGTAGCAAAACTAATCAAATATAGTGATCAAGATTTAACTAAAGAACGGCAAACCTCCATAAATGTCCTTCCTTTCTGAGGAATGGAAGGAATTGCTCATCATACCAATATATACATATGAAAATAAATAAATTAATGCAAATAAATGTAAAAAACTAACAAGAATATTACTATGTGCTGCTGAAAACAGTGATGAGTATTAAACGGAATTCTGAAGATAAGATTTGCTGCTGTTGATAAGATTTTTATATTACTACTAAAACTAAATATTAGTAAAAATAAAATGTGATCAAGCGTATTGATTTCATTTATAGACTTTAGAACAGAACATGATAGCTTTCATGCAGTAGAATCTGGATAGTATTAAATAAACTTGGAATACCTCATATCATAATAAATTTAATCGAAATTTGAAATACTTACATGTAACGAATAGTTTTGGCTAAAAGAGAATTAGATCTGAATCTTTTAAAATTATTATTATTTAGAAGGTGAATATTATTCACCTTCCAAAATTCTTTGAACAAGAGTTAAAATACAAATAAACACGACAATCATTTTGACCTATCCTTTTATACGGAGTTGAAATCACTCTCATCTCAGAGTGCAAACCTTAATGAAATCAACGCTTGCACACTGAGATGACTGTCACATGTAGAAAAGAGACTAGAAGAAGAACACTGTGCCAACATTTGGAGAATAACATCCAAAAAAGCTTACTTGAGATCGAAATCCTAACATGGACTGGAATACAAAAGAGTGCAGTCTGCCATCAAAAAACCTTAAAGGTTCAGTAAACTAGAAGTGTAGCAGGTATAATGATCGGAGTGAATTAAACATTACTTATATGTTATTTAAATTAAGGGGACTCTCTGATTCCAATCTTTGAGTTTCTTATTCGGTTTTAAAACGATGTGGGATTTAATATCCCCTTAATTTAAATAATGTTTTTATTGCCGAAATGAAGCTTATTAGCTTTTTATACTTAAGTAAAATTACTTATATGAATCTCACATAAATTAAATCCAATTTGAATTACTGATACCACTTTGATCTATCGATACCAATTTTCGATTTAATTTACCAGCTATTGAAAATCATACGGGAGCGGTAGAATTAAATCTACTTGTTGAATTTTGTTTCTTAGATATTTTAATGTATTGTTTTAAAGTAAATTTCCTGCAATAATTCTATATCTTAGATTAACTTACTTCATTTCCTGAGAAAGGCCAGTGCCAATAATCAAACAGAGGGGCATCATATATTTTGCAACGTTATGTATTCTGGTACATTTGCACTGGTAAACTTCTCAAATCATCGAAGTCTCTTGTTTTGCTGTTGTCTCTGTTAAATCTGTAATTTATATCTGAATTTCCAGCATTCTTATTGATCTCCAAAATGCAGTAGTTATGAAGATTTTGTTTCATGAACATTTGCAGGCGCTATGATTAATCTCCGTATTCGGATTTAAAAAAAAAGTTCACGTGGTATGTTTTTATGCTAGTCTAACATGAGAAGTTTTAAATCTCCTGTATATTTTGATCTCTGGGTAGACTAATGATTAGATATCGAAAAACATTTCTTGCTGTAGAAGCTAAACATGGATTAAGACCATTCAGGTCTCAATAAGCAGTTCAGTGGCCTCACACCGAATATTGATTTCATCTATAATTTAAAGACATTCACAAAACATCCAGATAACAACATTCAATTTAAATAACAATCGTTCCTTTCACAAAATCAGATACCAAGCGTACGTTTTGTGAAACAAAACGTACGCTTGGTATCTGATTTCAGCATATTTTATTATAATTGTTCTGAATAACAGTGACGAACATTAAATTTGCATTAAAATTCGATTCCTATAAGAAGAAACTAAAATAATACACATTCATTTTATGCGCAAAACTGCATATTCGTTATTTTTTTCAGCCTCAAAATGACTTCCTTCAGATGATGATGGAAGCAGCGAAGGAAACACAGATCGAAGAAGTCGAAAACACAGAACCCGAAGCAGACAAATATCAGACAAAGTTTCATTATGAACCTAAACATAAAGGTAAACATTTTATTATCATGGTACTGTTTAATATAAAATTTAATATATAAAAGCTACCTTCTTTTGAGTACTTCTGTAGTGAGTCGTGAAGAATCCGTTAAGAAGTTGGAAAGATCTTAGGAGTATCGAGGCATTTGTTGGATGCCTCGATCCTTCGAACTGTACAAATGCACAGTTAGTCTCTAGAAACATCTCTTTACTTTATACATATCCATGTAGACCATAGATGATAATAGGATATATAATTTGTGTGTGTATGTTTTCATTCTAAAACGGAGGTATCCTAATATTTATTTCAATATAGTGTGCATTAAAATATAAATAAGAATTCTGTAGCGCAAACTGTTTATTTTCCTGGGATTTATAACTTATTGTAACGTAATGCCTGGATGTATTCAACACATGATTACTTTCACGGTAGACGACTAAAACACCTTATATACACAATGTCTTTCCTTAGCTCCGGAAATGCTTCTTAATACTATGCTAAAATAATAAAGAAATATAAAATATGTTTACATCAAATCTTGGCGATTTAGTTGTCTGCGTAGGCATCGCTTCGGCTTTCGATTAATAGTTTAGATGCGGGAGGTCATCAAATCCCATTGCAGGATGGACGTTTCTGAATCTCTTTAAAAAGTTGCTGAAGTTACTCTCCCGAGTGAAATCGCTGTCTTGGTTAATGGGGATCGCAGGTAGCTTCAATTAGTTTGATTAGATAATCCTAAAAGAATTTACTGATATTTAACTCTTTGTCTGTATACTTTTCGTGCAATATTTCGTTGGTGGAATTACATTAAAAGAAGTTGATTGCATTTCAACAAAGTTACAAGTGAACGAAAGATATCAGGAACATTTTTGTTAACAATATTCTTATATAAATTTAAGAAACAATAATGATGATAATACAGTAACCATAGTTCACAGTGTTATTTCCGATACTGTTACTACAATTGCTTTTATTTCTGCTAAGGAAAAAACCTTGAGGAAATGATAAGAAACAATCATAAAAAGTTGCATTTCGTGATAACATTATCACAGCAGTTGAACTTTCGTCTTTCGGCTGATGTACTGTACACATATAATTTTGATTTGTCGATTTGTATCACTCGAAATGTGCAGATATTAGAGATGACATTTTAGTTGATATTTCAGCGAATCTCTCCATTATAGGACTGCAGTACGTTAGCGCCATAAATAGACCAAGGACTAAATAAATCGAGAAGTGCGTTGTAAAAACCATATATTGAACTACTATTTCATGATTTAAACCTTAATAAACAGATATTCATAGACATCCATGCGACAGTAAGATTCGAGCCCATAGATGTTGGTTGCAAAATAAAGAAACGTTTTGAACACTTCTAGCTAGCATAAATATTAAATTCATTAAATTCAATTTAGTGCTAACAGAATTATTTATTTATTTACATAATTAATACACAGTCAAAACAAGTTATCATTTAAACAACAATTTAACTGGTGATACAGAACAATCCAGATTCTACCCAAAATCTAAGAATAGTTCGTCAGGAAGCATCGTAAAATATGAACTGTTAAAAGCAGGCCGCCGAGAGGGAGCAACATCTGAGACTTTTGTCACGGGTCCGGCATCAAAAACAGGGTCCGACTGTCGGGCCCCGACGTGTCACATAACTGTGTTTATAATGCATGGTTTAAATTCTCGTAATAATACAACAATGATAAATAATAATGGCATATCGAGAATGATACTGTGTTTTGTTTAGACAGACGGTTACGCTCTTTAGCTCGCCGTAAGTGTCCGGAAGACTGATTCTCTCGGCGCGGATCACTGTAGTTATAGCGGGTGATGACGTCAATAGGCGTTCGTGCGAGATTGTTTTGCAGTTGGCTGCGCTAACTAGTAATTGCATTCACAGTAACGTTTCCTGCCAGAACGCTTCGTTCTTGTTATTATTTTGATAGATGAAGGTTTTGTTATTGTTTGTAAAGTGTGCAACTGATAGTGTAGGCCGTGCGCTAAAAAATGAAATTGCGTATTCTTATTATTTTGATTTTTTAATTATTAAAATCATATTTTTAATAATAAAAATTTGAAAAACAGAAATGTATCATCATAAATCTGGAAATCAAAAACGAAAGGAGAAAAGGGATTGTGAGAAGGCAAAAGAAGATTTAAAAAACAAGCATTTACTACTGAAATATTTGAAGACGGAAGAACACTAAGATATTGAAATTTCAAGTAAACACTGTGCTAATAGTTTAACTGCTGACAAAAGTAATAAAGAATCTTCTTCACCTGGACCTTCAGCAGCTACCTCTGAAGTGAACACTGAAATAGACGCTAGGGACAATTTAAACCTTCAAGATAAAGAAAAACAGTTGCTTGGACCTGGAATTGAAGCAACAATCAGCACTACAACTGATGCAAGTAGTAGGGGTGGCACTAGTGACTAGATCAAGATCAAAATAAGATAAGGAATCGTGACGTCATTGGTTGATATGAAGATGACTTCATTGTGGGTGTCACGTCATGATATTGGAATGTTTGGAATTTCCCTGGGGGCATATGCGTCAGTGAGGTGAGTTCTTGTGTTTTGGTTCGCGTATGGAATTATGGGTGATGGTAGAGATAGGGATTCGTGTTGTGATTGGTGGGGCACTAGTGACCAGATCAAAATCAAGATAACATAAGGAATCGTGACGTGAATGTTTGTTGTTATAGAGTTTGGAATGTTTGGAATTTCGCTGGGGCTGTCGTCTGTCAGGGATATTACATGGTGTTTTTGGTTCACTTATTGCATTGTGGGTTATATTTAGAAATAAGAATTGTGACGTTTTGTGTTAAGAAATTTCTGGGGAACATATATCTCTCTCTGTAGTACCACATGGTCCTTTGGTTTGGCTATGGAAATGTGGGTGATGTTTTTGAGATACGATATATCTTGGAATTTTCCCATAGTGACACACATTTGTCATTGTCATCATGTTTTGTGTGTGGTTATCTATTGATTGGTGTACTAATTTCAAATACATTTTGGGGTATTTCTTTCCTGTTAAACGGTGGGAATTCTTAGAGAAAGTCGTGATGGCGGTCATATTTAGAATTTTTTTCTGAATAATTTAATTATATGCTAATGTCACTCAAACATACATATTTTTTTTCTTCTATAGATGGCTGTACTAATTTTCTAATACCTTTTGGGGTATTTCTTTCCTGTTAAAGAGGGAATTCTTAGAGTAGAGTAGAGTAGAGTAGCAACAGTGTTTCGAGGGTTTCTGATTAATTTAATTATATGTTGGTGTCCCTCTAACACACACACACACACACACACACACACACACACACACACACACACACACACACACACACACACACACACACACACACACACACACACACACACACACACACTTTTTTATATATTTTGGATTATTTCTTTCCTGTTAAAGGGCAGGAATTTTTAGAGTATAGTAGAGTCTAGTGGCAGGTGTGATTAGACTTTTCTGAATAATTCAATTATATGCTGGTGTCCCTCAAACATAAACTTTTTTTCCTCCGATGTTATCACTATCAGTTGGAGGTGACATCACTAAAAGATTATTGGTAAATGACAACCTCTTTTCGAATTAACGTTATCTTGTTTACTAATGTTTGGGTAATGGTGTTTTTCGTATACATGAAGAGAAAAAACCAAACGGTATTTTAAAAAATAAATTAAAAATAAACGGATAGTTAAACACTTACAATAACATTTTTGTGTGTAGTCTAGAAATTTTAATGATAATTTACTTACAGGCTTTCCAGAATGATTATTCTTAATGCAAATAGATATCCCAAAATAGTTGAATTTTATCCACAGCACAACACACACACACACACACACACACCCACCCACCCACCCACCCACACACACACACACAAACACACACACACACAAAGAAGATTAAAAGAACGAAATTTCTGTAATAACCAGAAAAACTATTTAACCGTTAATTCCTTCGCATTGGGTCTTTCTGTCTTTTGCTGACTAATATGTTCAGCAGCGATTGGTAATTGTTGTGTCTACTTGTGAACTTTGCTGAATGGGAGGGATTGGAATTCCCCTGGTCTTACTTGAGGGTTTCATAATACATTCCAAACGTCATCTTTTTAATGACTCATATTCTTCCTTTGATGTTTTGCTCAGTATTATCAGTTCGGGGAAGTACAACTGTTTTTCTATAGTTGTTTATTTAATTTAGATTACTATCCAATTGCTTCTCTGTTTAATTCCTTCCCACAGTTGCTTATGCTATGTTTTCATAAGCTTGGTGTGAAAGTCTATGTGCCATTTTGTTTACGGTAAGTGTAATTTCCAGTTTCGAATTCTGAGTGCTGTTAGAGTATGGAATTCTGACAAGTGAAATGATTTTTTATTTCAGATTGAATGGTTATATTCTGTATTTTACTTTTAAAATGCAGTTTAAATAGATATTCTAACAGAAAAACTGAGCAAAATTAATAAATAAATAAAATGTATGTGAATTTATTTTCCAACACTGCAGATTTCACATTAAATGTTATCTTAAAGATATCTCTCTTATCTGGTTGCCAAATTGTTGTACGTAGGTGAGAAATCGTGTGTTTACGTTGGAACTCTTGGTTACCATGGGAAATTATTGCTGTAGTAAATTAATGCTTACATTTTTTTAAACCAATATGACTATTAATTTTACATTCGATTCCTTCTGCTCTTAACCTATTTCTATAACTGGAATTTGTTTATTTTTATTTATTTGTTTCTTTAGCATTAGTATTTTTAAGTAATGGAAATGAGACAACCAAGTTTTGATCTCTCCGCAGTGTTTTTCTACAGCAATCTTCTTAACCGTTTTAGTAATGTGTTGGTTTAAAATATCTGATGGCTCTGCAAAATAACCAAATTCTAACAGTATTGTAACTTTTCAGGTGAAAATTTCTGAACTACAATTCTAAGTATTAATTTAATACCCAATTATTCCTTTTGCTTCCAAGAGTTAACAGTTTCTTGAAATATTTGAGGGCTTGTATGAACAAATAAGAATTTTAATTCACTGAATCAAAAAAGTCTCTAGTTAGTTTGTGGCATAAAATTTTACAAGGAAAAAAAAGTTTATGGTCTTACTTAAATTTGTATAACACATCAACGACACCAATTTGTTCATTTAAATTTACATATTTTATTTGAATAAAATATTGTTTACAAATTGTATTTACCGAATCTAACATACAGAAATAAATAAAGTGAAAAATACAATCTATTTTTTGTTGTTGTTGTTGTTCCTTAATCTTCTTATTGTTAAATTTGCACCGTTGTTGAAAGCTTCTTCCCATGCTTGTGGAATTGCCATCATGTGGTTTTTGATAATGTGACTTTCATCTGAAAGTTAATTTTCATCTGGTGATCATTGGGAATTTATTACAGTAGTAAAATTGAGGGTTGCCTATTTATTGTTTTGAAACCAATACATGTACTTCTGAGAATTATTAAAAGCACAGAATCTTTCATTATGTTTCCAAAAGCATTTAAAAGTACACATTGTGTTTTCACGTTTTGGGCATTTTAAGAGTTTAAGCAACATGATAGGCTAAAGTATCAGCTGTTTCTACCTGTAAAATAATCAAATTCTAACAGTTGTATTGTTAGAATTTGGTACGGCTGTTTTTTCTAGTCTGGTAAAAGTGTCTACAGATATAGTAACAAATTGTCACTTTTCAGTTCATTTGTACTTTATTCACAAAACTACAAATCCGTTATTTGCTATAGTCTCTGTTTTTAATCCCCATTACTAGAATGAATGGTTGGTTAGGAAATAAGTTTCGACTCGCAAGAAAAATAAAATGTTTACCTTTAAATAAATATTTATGATCACAGCAAGCAAGAAATTCATCAGCTTTTCAAAGTTTGGAAATTCATACCCATATTGTTTTCATCATTTGGTATCATTTAAATGAAGAACAGGTCTGGCTATTAAGTTTGTTAATGTTTTTGATTTTTCTCTTCGAAAGGCGAGTATTATTTGATACATACATGTTGATTGATTTGTAATCTACATGCTACAATACCATTTTTATTTTCTACAACAAACCTTTTAAGAGTTTAGTAACTTGATGGATTAAAATGTCTAATGTCTCTCTGTAAATAACCAAATTCTGACAGTCGTGTTGTTAGAATTTGGTACAACTCTTTTTTTTTCTAGTCTGGTGAAGGTATCTACAGATGTAGTAACAAAGTTGTCACTTTTCAGTTCATTTATACTTTATTCACCAAACTACAAGTACGTGATGTCAAGTTTTGAAACAAAGAAAATGTTTCGACTATCAGTGATATGTTTTTAAACTCTTATCATGTACAAATATTTGAAAAGAAAAGAAAAATGTACCTTCTTTTCTTCTTTACATCAAGCTTTTTAAGAGTTTGGTAACATGATGAGTTAAAATAGCTGTACTCTCTCTGTAAAATAATAAAATTCTTATCTTACTTTGTGGGGGATAAGGTAAAATTTGTATTTTTGTTATCAGGAGCAAAGAAACCTTTTTTCTATACCAAATTTTAAGAGTTTAAGTCACGTTTTGGGTAAAATTATCTGCTGTCTTTCTGTAAAAGCACAAAATTCTAGCAGGTAGGATTTTTCGAATATGTGAATGAAACGTTTACAGATAACTCACACAATGTCAATAGGTAGCATTAGACAAATTTTTAAATAATTAATTACAGGATATCAAGTTTCACATGTTCCTGGCATTAATTTCACAGTAGTGATTTTTTTTACAATAATTAAACAGAATTGCATTAAGGTATAAAGTTATGGATTTAAATATCAAATTATAAACTAAATAACTGAGTAAAATTTCACTGTGGAAAACACAACAACACACATCTTTGTTCATTTAAGTTTTACAAATGCTTATTTCATTTTGCTGAAATATTACTTACAAAGAAAAAAAATCGAAACTTGTAATTACCTAAAAATATTTCACAATATTTAATTTACACTATTTTCCTGAAGAAAGAAAATTTTTCGAAGGCTTTTGTGGTTCACTCATTATTTTACTTCACTAGACACAAACACCACAACACAATACAATAGCTGCACTGGATGAATGAATTGCAGTAACTGAAAAGACACTCGACTCAATTGTTTTTCCTTATAGTACTGTTTACCTGACCCTTTACCCTGACTATTCCTTCCAAAATGAAACTTTTGAATAAATGACTCACAGACATGTTTTCGCATGCTGGTGGATTTGATGTTGATGTGCGTTTATCTTACTTTGTGATGTTATGGTGCAAACTTTATCTATGTGGCTCGAATTCATTCAAAGGAGGATGAGCGAGCTTGCCATTTGCAGATATCGTTTAGTAACGTCACCTCAAACTGATAACAAATATAAAAAAAGGTATGTACTCTCCAGATACACAAAAATACAAATTTTACCTTATCCCAAACAAAGTAAGATAAGAATTTGATTATTTTACAGAGAGAGTATAGATATTTTAACTCATCACGTTACCAAACTCTTAAAAAAGCTTGATGTAAAAAAGAAAAGAAGGTACATTTTTCTGTTCTTTTCAAATATTTGTACATGATAAAAGTTTAAAAACATATCACTGGCAGTCGAAACATTTTTTTTTGTTTCAAAACTTGACAACACGTACTTGAAGTTTGGTGAATAAAGTATAAATGAACTGAAAAGTGACAATTTTGTTACTACATCTGTAGATACCTTTACCGGACTAGAAAAAAAAGAGTTGTACCAAATTCTAACAATATGACTGTCAGAGTTTGGTTATTTACAGAGACATTAGACATTTTAATCCATCAATTTACTAAACTCTTAAAAGGTTTGTTGTAGAAAATAAAAATGGTATCGTAGCATGTAGATTACAAACCAATCAACATGTACGTATTAAATAATACTTGCCTTTGGAAGAGAAAAATCATAAACATTAACAAACTTAATAGCCAGACCCGTTCTTCATTTAAATGATACCAAATGATGAAAACAATATGGGTATGAAATTCCAAACTTTGAAAAGCTGATGAATTTCTTGCTTGCTGTGATCATAAATAGTTATTTTAAGGTAAACGTTTTATTTTTCTTTACAATTTTTCTTTCTTTTCATTTTGGCAGCATGGGTATGAATTTCCAAACTTTGAAAAGCTGATGAATTTCTTGCTTGCTGTGATCATAAATATTTATTTAAAGGTAAACATTTTATTTTTCTTGTGAGCCGAAACTTATTTCCTAACCAACCATTCCTTCTAGTAATGGGGGAATTAAAAATAGAGACCATAGCAAATAACGGATTTGTAGTTTTGTGAATAAAGTACAAATGAACTGAAAAGTGACAATTTGTTACTATATGTGTAGATACCTTCACCAGACTAGAAAAAACAGTCGTACTTAATTCTAACAATACAACTGTTAGAATTTGATTATTTTACAGGTAGAACAGCTTATACTTTAGCCTATCATGTTACTTAAACTCTTAAAATGCCCAAAACGTGAAAACACAATGTGTACTTTTAAATGCTTTTGGAAACTTAACGAAAGATTCTGTGGTTTTAATAATTCTCAGAAGTATATGTATTGGTTTCAAAACAATAAATATGCAACCCTTAATTTTACTACAGTAATAAATTCCCAACGATCACCAGATGAAAATTAACTTTCAGATGAAAGTCAGATTATCAAACCACATGATGGCAATTCCACAAGCATGGGAAGAAGCTTTCAACAACGCTGGAAATTTAACAGTAAGAAGATTAAGGAACAACAACAACAAAAAAAAATAGATTGCATTTTTCACTTTATTTATTTCTGTATGTTAGATTCAGTAAATACAATTTGTATATAATATTTTATTTAAAGAAAATGTGTAAATTTAAATGAACAAATTGGGTGTTGTTGATGTGTTATACAAATTTAAGTAAGACCATAAACTTTTTTTATTGTGAAATGTCATGCCACAAATTAACCAGAGACTTTTTTTAATTCAGTGAATTAAAAGTCATATATGAATCATACTTATTTGTTCATACAAGCCCTCAAATATTTCAAGAAACTGTCAACTCTTCGAAGCAAAAGGAATAATCGGGTATTAAATTAATAGCTAGAATTGTAGTTCAGAAAATTTCACATGAAAAGTTACAATACTGTTAGAATTTGGTTATTTTGCAGAGCCATTAGATATTTTAAACCAACACATTACTAAAACGCTTAAGAAGATTGCTGTAGAAAAACACTGCGGAGAGTTCAACACTTGGTTGTCTCATTTCCATTACTTAAAAATACTAATGCTAAAGAAAAAATAAATAAAAATAAATAAATTCCAGTTACAGGAATAGATTACGAGCAGAAGGAATCGAATGTAAAATTAATAGTCATATTAATGTAAGCATTAATTTACTACAGCAATAATTTCCCATGGTAACCAAGAGTTCCAACGTAAACACACGATTTCTCACCTACGTACAACAATTTGGCAACCAGATAAGAGAGATATCTTTAAGATAACATTTAATGTGAAATCTGCAGTGTTGGAAAATAAATTCACATACATTTTATTTATTTATTAATTTTGCTCAGTTTTTCTGTTAGAATATGTATTTAAACTGCATTTTAAAAGTAAAATACAGAATATAACCATTCAATCTGAAATAAAAAATCATTTCACTTGTCAGAATTCCATACTCTAACAGCACTCAGAATTCGAAACTGGAAATTACACTTACCGTAAACAAAATGGCACATAGACTTTCACACCAAGCTTATGAAAACATAGCATAAGCAACTGTGGGAAGGAATTAAACAGAGAAGCAATTGGATAGTAATCTAAATTAAATAAACAACTATAGAAAAACAGTTGTACTTCCCCGAACTGATAATACTGAGCAAAACATCAAAGGAAGAATATGAGTCATTAAAAAGATGACGTTTGGAATGTATTATGAAACCCTCAAGTAAGACCAGGGGAATTCCAATCCCTCCCATTCAGCAAAGTTCACAAGTAGACACAACAATTACCAATCGCTGCTGAACATATTAGTCAGCAAAAGACAGAAAGACCCAATGCGAAGGAATTAACGGTTAAATAGTTTTTCTGGTTATTACAGAAATTTCGTTCTTTCAACCTTGTGTTTTTTTGTGTGTGTGTGTGTGTTCTGCTGTGGATAAAATTCAACTAATTTGGAATATCTAATTGCATTAAGAAGAATCATTCTTGAAAGCCTGTAAGTAAATTATCATTAGAATTTCTAGACTACATATAAAAAAGTTATTGTAAGCGTTTAAGTATCCATTTATTTTTAATTTATTTTTTTAAAATACTGTTTGGTTTTTTCTCTTCATGTATACAAAAAACACGATTACCGAAACATTAGTAAACAAGATAACGTTAATTCGAAAAGAGGTTGTCATTTACCAATAATCTTTTAGTGATGTCACCTCCAACTGATAGTGATAACAGCGGAGGAAAAAGTTTATGTTTGAGGGACACCAACATGTAATTTAATTATTCAGGAAAGTCTAATCACAACCTCTAGTAGACTCTGCTATACTCTAAAAATTCCCACCCTTTAACAGGAAAGAAATACCCCAAAATGTATAAAAAAGTTTGTGTTTAGGGACACCTGCATATAATTAAATTATTAAAAAAAACCTCGAATCAATGTTGCCACTAGACTCTACTCTACTCTAAGAATCCCCCCTTTAATAGGAAAGAAATACCCCAAAATGTATTGAAAAATTAGTACAGCCATCTATAGAAGAAAAAAAAATATGTATGTTTGAGTGATATTAGCATATAATTAAATTATTTAGTAAAATTCTAAATACGACCGCCATTATGACTTTCTTTAAGAATTCCCACCGTTTAACAGGAAAGAAATGCTCCAAACTGTATTGAAAATTAGTACACTCATCAGTAGACAACCAAACACAAAACATGACGACAATGACGTATGTGTGTCACCCTGCAAAAATTCCAAGATATCTTATCTCAAAAACATCGCCCACAATTCCATAGCCAAACCAAACCACCATGTGATATCACATAGAGACATATGTTCCCCAGAAATTTCCAAACACATGATGTCACGATTCTTATCTCTAAATATAACCCACAATGCAAACCAAAATCACCACGTGATGTCCCTGACAGACGAGGGGCCCAGCGAAAATTCTAAACATTCAAAACTCTATAACAACAAACCTTCATGTCAAGATTCCTCGTCTTATCTTTATCTTGATCTGGTCACTAGTGTCCCACCAATCACAACACGATTCCTTATACACTAATATATCTCCCTTTCCATTCAAAACAACAACGTCACTTATTTACAACTAACAAATGACGTCACTTATCTTCATCTGATAACAACACACACCCATGACACGATTCCTTATCTTATCTTGATCTTGATCTGGTCACTAGTGCCCCACCAATCACATCACGAATCCTTATCTCTACCATCACCCATAATTCCATACGCTAACCAAAACACAAGAACTCATCTCACTGACACATATGCCCCCAGGGAAATTCCAAACATTCCAATCTCATGACGTCATGCCCACAATGACGTCATCTTCTTATCAACCAACGAAGTCACGATTCCTTATCTTATCTTGATCTGGTCATTAGTGCCACCCCTACTACTGATGCAGTTGCTAACAGCGATTTAATATATGAAGA
Source organism: Typopeltis vanoorti (assembly GCF_054136105.1). Taxonomy (NCBI): domain Eukaryota; kingdom Metazoa; phylum Arthropoda; class Arachnida; order Uropygi; family Thelyphonidae; genus Typopeltis; species Typopeltis vanoorti. Next base: position 63,733,210 of record NC_143568.1, read on the forward strand.
ATTTACGTCAACTAGAGGTGAAGCTGAAGCGACTACCAACTTAGAAGCTACCGAAGTTATAAATTACGAAGATCCAGGTACTTGGCTAGATTTCTTTAGTGATGTAAATCGGCAATTAATAATTGTTAAAGGACTAAAATCCGAATCTGATTTAAATGATGTGGTCAAGTTAATGCCAAAAGATTATAAAGGTAGAAAAGTTTTTTCATATTTACTTTATTCTCCGTTATCAAATAAATGGCCGTAATCAGTTAGTTCGAGACTAGTTACGCTAGAGTTCAAGCAAACAAGCCTTATATTGTGTTACCTGTCTATTATTTTAGCAATGATACAAAAAGTAAACTTGTCAGTCATTTAAGTAAATCAGAAGGGTTTTGTACTCCAAAACAAAAGTTGCAAATGTTATATACATGTTTGCCTGATCATGAAAAATCGCGATCTCATAAACAGTGCTTCTTATCCTGGAGGCAATTAGAACGATTTCTAACTGTTAACGGAGTAAACAACAAAATGGAAAATTTAGTTATTAACGAAACAAAAAAATGTATGAATTGCTTAAAAGATGTGAAAGTAGTGGGCGTAAATGCAGCTAAATGTTGTTTGGAAAGTACAATATATATTTGGAAACTTGGAGTCTTTATTTGCATTTTTTTGCTGAAGCCCAATGAGATGGCAAATTTTATTAGAAAAAACTGGCTGTTCTCTTTGTGGTCTATCTCAAACTTGCTGGAGTTGTAGAACTTTCTGGGTATATTAGAATTAGTTGCACATTATGATCCCATACTAAAAGAACATTTACAAAAGGTAAAAGAATCGCAAAACACCGGCCAATGACTTCAGGCCCATTGTTTATCGTGGAAAACTCAAAATGAATTCATTGACATTTTCAGTAATTTTGTATTAAACAAAATTTTAAGCAAAAGAGAGAAGTCCATTTATTATTCAATAATTTGTGACTCAACTCCAGATTCGTCACATATCGAACAAAATGTTTTAATACTATGATATGTTTTCATAGATTCTTTAACTCATAATTGGATAATTATTGAAAGGCTTATAGAATTTCTTCATTTTTATCATAGAACTGGAGAAGAAATAGCACAAAAATTAATAGAACGCTTCAATCAACTAGAAATTGACATACAAGACTGCAGAGGTCAGGGATATAACAATGCTGCAAATATGAGTGGAAAAATAAAAGGTGTTCGGTCTTTTATTGAAAAATAAAATGAAACTTCTCTTTATTCCCCATGTGCAGCACATTCACTGAATGTAGTGGGCATAAATGCAGCTAAATGGTGTTCAGAAAGTACAATATATTTTGGAAGCTAGGAGCTTTTATTTGCATTTTTTTAGCTCAAGCCCAATGAGATGGCAAATTTTATTAGAAAAAACTGGCTGTTCTCTTCATGGTTTCTCTCAAACTCGCTGGAGTTGTAGAATCGATGCAGTTAGACCGGTTGCTCAGAAACTTCCAAGTGTTTTAAAAGCTTTATAAGATGTAATTTTGACTGGGAAATTATCAAGTGAAGGTCATTCTGAAGCTGTTGCTCTGAAACGATATTTTTCAAGTTTAAAAGCAATCCTTTTTGCAACAATTTGGTTTAAAAGCTTAGTTTCCATTGACGAACGAAATAAAATATTGCAATCTAGTACCATATCGATTGATATTGCAACAGCAAATGTTGAGTCTCTTCTTCTGAAAGAACTTGAACATTTTAGAAATAAGTGGCAAGATGTTCTCTCTGAAGCTACACTTGTTGCAAGTGAATTGGCTATAACCCCAAATATCGAAAAACGATCGAAAGCGAAGAGAATAAAGCTAGAAGATGAAGAAAGTGCAGATGGAGATGATACACAAGGACATTTTAAAAGAACTGAATATTTTGTTATACTGGATACAATTATTTCGCAACTTCACATGCGTTTCACTTCTTTAAAAAACATTCAGAATTTATTTTCACCAATGTTAAATTTTCAAACAATGAATCATCAAGAAATTTCTGACTCGTGCAAGAATTTAATAAATAAATATTCGAAAGACTTAACATCATCTCTGAAAGACGAAATCTATCACATAAAAAAGATTTATAACGCCACGTTTAAAGATGTTATACCGGGACTAGATTTATTAAATATCATTTATAAATTTCAACTTCATGGTGTTTTTCCCAAAATATGTACTTCAATCAGAGTTTTTTGCACAATATGAGTAACAGTTGCCGAAGGTGAAAGAGCGTTTAGTAAACTTTCAGCAATAAAGGGCTTCTGTAGATAATCAATGCTCCAGGAAAGATTAAACGGCTTAGCTTTTCTATCAATAGAACATGCAACAGGTTGATTATGACGAGATGATTAAAGATTTCGCTAACCATAAAGTGAGGAAGTGGATGAGGCAATAAAAATTTAAAAATTCTCTTTTTATTTAATGTTTGTATTTTGTATGGTATGTAATGTATCGAATTTTGAATTTATTGTACACTTTTTTAAATAAATGTTTAATGTTATATGTGATTTTTTTTTATTAAACAAAAGTGATGCACTTTTTTAAGTGGGACCCAGACCACAGACTTGTCACGGGACTGAAGGTTTCTCTTGGCGGCCTAGTTCCAAGTAATGCTGTTTTTTTGTAGATCACATGGGGTCACTTCACTGATGTTTAATCGCTGTAAATGGGTGGATGGTTTGAAATTGCAGCAAGTGCACCGATAAGTATTGGTATAATATTGGTGTGTTTAAGACACAGTTAGCCAACTTCGATTGTCAGATCACGATATTTAGTAATTTTTTCCAGTTCTTTGTTGTTAATGGTGTTATCACTGGGTACTGCAATATCGATGATCCAAACCTGTGGATGTTCGATAATTGTGATGTCAGGTCTGTTGTGTTCCAAATGCCGATCAGTTTGTATTCTGAAGTCCCAGAGAATTTTTGCTGTTTCGTTTTCCAATACTGCCTGTATTTTATGCTGCGACCAGTTATCAGAAGTAGGAAGGCCATATTTTTTGCATACATGCCAATGAGTTATTTTGAGTAATCCAGCAAACCCTAGCCAATCCCATCTAATCCCACATCTATATCCCATCTAATCACACAGCTGTATTTACATTGAGAATCTGAAATATTTTAGGAACCTCCACTTCATCCATTTCTGTTCCCACCTTAGTGTCTGTCACACTAACGTGGGAACATAAGTGGTCTTCCCTCCACAGCATTTACTTTTTCCCCATAAGTTAAAGCAGTAACCTTACTAGGATGATATATTCTTGGAAACTGTCACTCAGTAACTCAACTATTTTATCCACTTTTGTCTCCTCGTGACCATCATCACTCATTAAGGTTAATCTTCTAAAGTCATTCTTTCCACATAGCAAAAGAATTCTTTTGTATTTCCTTCGACCTTCTCATTTAGATTTTTTTCATAAATTGATTTTACCTTCCTTGTCAGGCTGGTCACCTTCCTTGCCTGATCCTTGTGCTGCTCATGAGTTTAAGACTCTTTTGCGTGACCAGCTATTTTGATGTAATGTAACCAAGAAACAGTGAGTAATGAACATTTTATTTATTGAACTCATTTTAAGAGTGTAAACTAAATCTTGTGAAATATTCCTAGGTAAATACATGATCGAATTTTTCTCTGTGAATATACTTGTAAATAATATTTCAGAAAAATAAAATATGCATTTGTAAACTTAAATGAACAAAGTTTTCTGTTGTTGGTCTGAAAAAAGTTAATATTTCTTTAGGAAAAAGTAATTAACTTTTAAGATCTATATAAGAAAACCATATATGTAAAAATCGGTGACAAAGAAATCTTTAAGCAGAATCATTAACACAGATCATAATACAACATAATACAAGAAAACGTAAATGTAATATATATATATACATATATATATATTACATGTTTGAGTTATATTTGTAAAAAGATTATTGGAAACATAGATTTCTGCTTAATTATGCATGCAAAAAATATTTTAATTTTTTTTTACTCAGTTATACTGCTTAGAAATTGATATATCATTTCATAATTTTCTCACTTGATACAAGTCCATCACTAAGAACCAACTGTAAACATTTCGTCCATATACTCGAAAACTAGAACTAATAACTTCAATTAGAATGTTGGTGTCATTAGCATCACAGACGGACGCCACATAAACATCAAAAGACAGGATAAGAGTCATGATTAGACACCTTTGGCTTTTACACTCACATAAAGATAACACTGTAGTCTAAATTTTTAAATGTTTGGAAATTTGTAACATAGAAATGAAGAAAGTGTACTACATTGATAATATTCAGCTGAAATAATAATAGATAACTATTCTTAGAAGTCGATATATCAATTCATAATTTTATCTTAATACAATTCTGGCACTAAGAACCAAATAGAGGGTAAGGGGAAAACAGTGATGATGGAATATCATTGTCATCCCTGCCTGTTCTTCTCAGTTGTAGATATGAAATATCATACACACCCACACACTAAAATCACCAAATGGTACTGCCATCACTACAGTGAAATTAATGCAGGGAACGAAAGGAAAAAAAAAGTGGGGGAAAAACTGATATCTATTAATTATTTTGCTTTTAAAATGAAAACTCTAATCATCTTCTTCAAATAAGTGAATTCAATTGTGAATTGCCCGAAGAGTTAAGACTTGCTAATGCTAAAGAAAAATATGGCAGTTATAAAGTGTAATCTTTGGAAGTTGTAACAGAGGAATTAAGTTGAAAATTATTGTACCAGACCTAATATGCAGTTGAAATAATAATAAATAATTATTTATTTATGTTGGAAAAAATACGTAAACATAATAACAGAGTTTTAAAAAAATATATCCCTACTGTGAAATTAATGCCCGAAACAGAAAAAAAATCCGTAATGCCACAAGCGAACAAAAACAAAAAACCTCATCTCACTTGTCAGAATTCCATACTCTAATCATTACCGTGGATTTCATATTCTAACCATCATCCAGAATTCCACACTCCAACCTTTACCCACAATTCCACACTCAAACCAAAGACACAACGTGATGTCAGTGACGGGTAGGTCCCCAGGGAAATTCCAAGGTTTCCATACTCTAACCATTATCAGCTCAACGACGTCTCTTATCCTTATCTTATCTTTAACAATCATCAGCAATTCCATACGTGAACCATTACCCAGAATTCCACACTCGAACCAAAGACACAACATGATGTCAATGACGGATGGTTCTCCATGGAAATTCCAAGCATTCCATACTCTAAACATCACCAAGAATTGAATACTAAATCCATTACCCATAAGTCACTACTGAAAACGAACAAAATACACACATACACAGGAAGGCACACATACCCAAGACAAAATGTCCCTTTCCACTTCAACTCAATGATGTCACATTGGACAGAAACCTATAAGGAACAAGAATCGACTGCCTTTTTAGTGCATTTACTGCAATTCGTTCTTTCAAGGTGCAGATCATCTTGTGTGTTGTACTGTACTGTGCTGTTTTGTGTATCCTGTAAAGTAAAGAAAATGAGCGAACCCAAAACCATTTGAAATTATTATTATTATTATTATGTGATACCTCCAGGGAGTGCATAGACAGATCGATGGAGAGAGCCCCTTCCAACGGCTAACCGCGCTCAAACTTGCTTAACTTCTTGCGAGCTATTAGTAGCAGAGGCTCTACCAATCGACCAAACTTTGCTGGCATTTTCTTTCTTCAGGAAAATAGCAAAAGTGAAAAATCCTTCTGAAATATTTCTAGGTAATTGCATGTTTGAATTTTTCATTGTGAATATACTTGTAAATAATTTTTCATTGTGAATATGCTTGTATGTAAACTTAATTGAAGAAATTAATGTATCATTGAGGTGTTCTCCATATTTAAGATTATTTATCCTATAGGAAAGATTGACTTATATTTGGGTTTATGGGTCAGAATTATTACATACTAATTTATACCAACTAGTTTCGCCAATTATTGCTGTTGTCTTCGTCAGGAATTATAATGTATATCTTTGCCAGAAGATATACATTATAATTCCACTATCATTATTCCATATACAGTGACAGTTTCCAATAAGATTGCCAGACTCCTCAAGCCACATGGAATACATGTGGCTCTTAAACCTTCAAAGACCATCCGCCAATTCTTAAGATCTCCAAAAGACAGTCATCCTTTTTACAAATATGCTGGAGTCTACAACATCTCCTGCTCATGCAGCTTGAACTATATTGACCAGACTTCTAGAAGTTTTGAAATCAGGAAAAAGGAACACATAGGAGATGTTAACAATAATAGAGAAGACAAATCGGGTTAGCCTTTCATTTCTCTAGGACAAACCACACTACAGAATGGGACAAAAGCTCCATGCCCTACATAGAGGAAGATTTCTGCTCCCGAATGATAAAAGAAGCCATGACAGTTATTCTTTCAAAACAAAACCTATACTGTAACCAAGGATTAATTCTGCCTGAGATCTGGAAGACCCTCATTAGATCTTTAAACTTGCCAGAATTAAATGTTGCTGCAAATTACAGAACGTTCCTACATAACAACAAGTGAGATCATACACGCTCTATGCATGTGATGTACGTGTTCTTCTGATTTTTTTTAAATGCAATTGTATTCTGTTCACTTACAGTTTTATTGTAAACGTTTTAGCGTTTAAGTGGTCTTACATCTATATATCTTTTATCCTGACGAAGCCAACAGCTATAGTTGGCGAAACTAGTTGGTGTAACTTATTATGTAATAAATCTGACCTATAAACCAAAATAGAAGTCAATCTCTTCTATAGTTCTTGGGTCAAAAATAACCGTTTCATCATTATGAATATTTATCCTGCTTAGAATTTGTAATAAAGTTAACATTTACTTAGAAAAGTAATGAAGTTATTAAGATCTTAAACATGACATAGAAGCAGTAAAACTGATATCCAGTAATTAATTATTTTAGAAAATGTGAACATGAAAGAAAGAAAAAAAGATTGTGTGTGTGTGTGTGTGTGTGTGTGTGTGTGTGTGTGTGTGTGTGTGTGTGTGTGTGTGTGTGTGTGTGTGTGTGTGTGTGTGTGTGTGTGTGTGTGTGTGTGTGTGTGTGTGTGTGTGTGTGTGTGTGTGTGTGTGTGTGTGTGTGTGTGTGTGTGTGTGTGTGTGTGTGTGTTTGAGGGGGGACACCACTGATATCCAGTAGTTAATTATTTTAGAAAATGTCATCATCATCATCAAATTCCTGCCATGTACCCTCAAGGGCTGTACAGGATATGACAGTACTACATGAAAAAATTACATCATTACTAACTTCCTATCTACAATTTTCCTCCAAATCAGTCTGTTACTTGTCAAGACTCCAACATTATCAGATCTTATATTTCTATCGTCTAAGGCACTTTGTACCGTATCAATCCACCTATATCTTGGTCTTCCTCTGGGTCGTTTTCCTGCCAACCTGGCAGAGAACACTTGTTTTGCTAATCTTTCCTCTCCCATTCTATTTAAGTGACCATACCATCTGAGATTAGCTCTGCTAACGCATTCCTGGATGCTGACAATGTCAAGTTCTTTCCTAATATCCTCATTTTTAATATGATATTGCCATTGATGCCATCTGTTCACGCCTCTAATCTTTCTTAGGACTCTCATATCTGCGGTCTCTAGTCTTTGGTCAAGTGTTTTACTCTGACCCAGCTCTCAGATCCATAAGTTAAAATTGGTTTGAACACAGTCTTGTATACAGCTAATTTAGTGTTCCGACTAATTTCTTTCTTATTCCATATGAATTTATTCAATTGACTTCCCACGATACCAGCTTTGCTGATTCTGTTGTCTATTTCTATATTTAGTTTACCATTTTCAGTAAAAATTGTGCCTAAGTAGCTGAAATGTTTTACTTGTTCCACCGGTTCTCCATTCACAACACAGTTGACATTTTCAATGATTCTGCCTATTTTCATTGTCTTTGTCTTTTTATTGCTGACCTTCATACCATATCTATTACAACAGCTATTCAATTTAGTCAGAGAATCTTGCAGACTTGTAGTGGATTTATTTAGAATTATAACATCATCTGCATAAAGCAAAGAGCTGACATTAACATCTCCAATTTTGATATAACATTTTAGAAAATGTGAACATGGAAAATAACGAAAAAAATTAGTACGTGTTTGAGCTGCAAATTTAAGTAAGACCACATATATTTTTTGAAGTCACAGTGAATTCACACATAATTTATTACTTTTTTCTCTCAGTTATTCTGCTTAGAATTTGTAATAAAGTTAACAATTAGAAAAACGTAATGAACTTTAAGATCTTAAAATTTTAGACAAATCAAAATATTCGGATGAGTTATGTATATGAGGGAAAAAACTGTGTGTTTGATGGGGAGGAGGGTAAAGGGACCCACTGAAATCCAGTAGTTAATTATTTTAGAAAATGTCTACTGCAATCTATTGACAAATTTTTTCCCATAGTTCCACATACGAGCCGATGACCCCAACTATTGACCAAATATCCTCTCAGAATTCCAATCTCTAATAATTACCCATAATGCCACATACGAACAAAAAAGCTCATCTCATGTCACTGACAAAACTGCCACATCCCAGAATTCCAGGCTGTCACCATTACCCATATTTACATGCAAGAACTAATGACACAATGTGACATCAATGACGGATGATATACTCCCCATGGAATGTTTGGAAATTCCAAACATTTCATACTCTAAACATCACCCAGAATTCCATACTAAAACCGTTACCCACAATGCCACATGCAAACAAAACTTGACGGCATCAACAACTGGGGTCAAAAGACCAGATCCTTGATTCCATACTAAAACCATTACCCACAATTGTACACTCGAACCAAAGACACAACGTGAAGTCATTGACGGATTTGTGACCTAGGGAAATTCCAAGGATTCCATTCTATCTTATCTCTAACCATCACCCAAAATTCCATACGTGAACAATTACCCAAAATTCCATACTCGAACCAAAAGACACAATGTGACGAGAGATATGATCCTTATCTTATCTCAAACCATCACCCACAGTTCTATACGTGGACAATTACCGAGAATTCCACATGCGAACCGAAAGACACAACACGACGTCACAAACAGATGTGCCCCTCAGCGAAATTCCAAAAATTCCGTACTCATCACTGATCTTATCAGCCAATGATGTCACGAATCGAGGACAGGGCTGTGTCATTTGATGTTAGATGAATTTCTGAATTCTGTTCATAATTGGCTTGTTTTTTCCCTTTAATTTTTCAAAAATATGGAATGCCAGAATGCGGTTTATTTAGTTTGTCCTAGTACAGGATATCACACTGACGCCACTCATTCGTTCCTGCATGCTCTAGAGCAGAGCTTCTTAAACGGTGGGTCACGACCTCAAATGGGGTCACGTAACCGAATGTTGGGGGTTGCGAAAAATTTGGCAATGGTAAAAAGTTTCCTAACGTGCAGCGACCAAAAATTCATTCAGATTCGAGGCTATTGTTTGTAATTCTTTATGTAAATGATAAAATTATATGTATACCAAATTGTATGTATACCAAATTGTTTTAAAATAAATTTCTTATGATTTATTATCAGTAAATGTTTGATTTACCTATTTTATATACCTATATAGCCGGGGACGCATAAAATTTTCTCGGGTGAAAAGGCTGTTCATTTCTAGTACTCACTATACTAATTCTGAAAAGGTCTAATTTCGAAATGCATGTTAAATGCAACTCCTTTGAACTAAATCAATTTTATATCATCATGATTTATTTTACTATTTGATAATACTACCAAGATTATTATTTCAGTGATTTTTGTGTGGCATTTTACCTATATCAAACTGTTTGTGTTTGTTGCGTTTAAGTATTACTTTATTTTTCGATTTAGAATTTCCTCTAACACAGTTATAAATCCATATTTTTAAGAAATGTTATTATATTGAAATATAAGTAGTGAACTGAGTCCAGGATTTGTGAAGGATAAAATTTTGTAACAGTATAATTCCTAATTTATAATTATCAAAAATACATTCTATATTTTCGAATTCTATGAGATATTTTATTATCAATTTACTTTTTAATTTGTCTTCGTTTTGTATAGGCCATAAATAAGTTAGGTTCATACTACTTTTAATTCAGTTAAAACAATATGAAGTAATATTTGTTTTAAAAAAATTGTGATGCATAGAAACTTTTTACACTCGCTACATGCAACAGAAGGAAATCAGCTATTGACTATTATTATTCAATTAAACTTATAGAACTTTCTCACGAGGAGCTGGTGTCCAATTGTTTTCTGTTCTTCATTGCTGGATACGAGAACATCGCATCTCTGTTGTCTTTTACTGCACACAACTTGGCTATACATCCGGAATGTCAGGAAAAGCTTATCGAGGAAGTGGATAGGATCTTCGACGAATATGTATGTATCTCCTGTCTCTTACCCTCAAGCATAATTAAATTGCAAAGGAAGTGTCTTAGAAAAGGAGCTTTAATTGACTATGTTAATTATAATAAATATATAGTTTGATACTACTTTCTTCGTCATTTTCAAATGTAGTTAGTTTTACTAGTGTACCAACTTTCTCTTCGAAGCAATAATAGCGATTCGAGAAACACTGAAATGTTAAGAAGTGTCATTACAAAAGTAAACAGGATTGTATTGAAAGTAAATAAGCCAAGCTTTTTACCCTTAAGTCTAAATTCTACAAATATCGTAAATTAATCACCTAACATGGCACTTATCAAGCCATTTGAAATTGTCATTTATATATGAGGCTTGTCAAGCCTCATATATAAATAAAAACTTACAAATGCAACGGATTTCTCTTCTCTAATTCTTGAGCATGTGGCCTCCTATTCTCGGCCTTTTTTAGCTACAGTGTGTTCAAAAGTAAGCAACTTATGCGAAGCTGTGCATCAAAACACTTCTCATTTCCCGAAAAGTTAGGCAATTCTCCTTGGTTTCTGAAGTGTCATAACTCTATTGGTGCACAGTCGAAGGAAGGAGTTTAAATTATGAGCCAATTCAATCATTATTTTCGAATCTAATCATTGCCACGTCGTTATTCAGTAATATAAATTCGAATCATATGGGACGATCAGAGCAAGATCTAATACCGAATTTCAAAGTATATCCTTTGTCTTCCCTCACGCTACTCTTCTTACAGAAAAAAGCTTTATTCCGTTACGCGATATTAGAGAAGTAATACCAGAAAAACCTGAATTTAATATCCTGACTTGTTATCACAACAGTAACAACATTAGAAAATATTCATGAAAAGTTCGATATGCTTCCTACGAACAAGATCGTAGACTGGATGCAACTGAAGAATCTTCAAAAATATGAATCTTCTCAGGGAATTAATGTGAGACCTTCAGTTTCAGCGTGAATCAAAACAGTACGGCAATGCCACTCCGCAAGATATCAACGAATAATAGGAAAAATCATCCTCATTATCTGTTTGCACTTGCACCTAGAGCAATCGTAGGTGTATGTGTATGATGCACATTTCAAAATCATTCGTCTTTTAATAGGATAACGAACTCATAACCGCAATCTGCAAAGTCTGTTATTATTGATTATTCGTTGGCTGATTGTCCTGTCTTGAGGGTGATAAACCTGCCTGATAGGATGATTTCACTCTTCGTACATATGCTACTGACTCTCCCCATCATTTGACGAGCCATATAAAAATTCTTGGGTTTCTAAACTAGATCAAAGTCCAGGTTTTTCCCAACCTCAGCTGTTTTGCTCGTCAGGTTGAATTAAAACCACACGACTAAGATGTAAATGCATCCAAATAAATCTGCAATGAAGGAAATGATATCTTTCATATGAATATGGTTAGAGACAATCTCTGTGGAAAGGTAAAGGGAAACGTATCTCTGAATACAAAATTAGCATCGATGCAGTTCGATAATAGCAAATGAAGACAGCAAAAAACGAAACTTTTGGTTGTCCAAAGCAGATTTTTATTATTTGTATTGGAGAAAAGTAGGCTTACCTAGGCTCTAATTTAACCATGCAGGACTTTTCATTGTGCTTATTGACAAGCATCAATAATTGATATAGCATAAAAAAGAACGGAAGATTTACAAAATAGTCTAAAATTCAAAACATTTTATCTAGACTTTTAAACTTCATTAAAGTCTGATCAGCTTGGCAGGCGTCATATTTACTTCCTGTATACGCACCACTCCCACATACAAGAGGCCACAAGGCCTATAGCAAATAAATGCATTTGGTCTTAAGATTCTTACTGATTCTTAAATATTAATATGCATTATTTGTAAACAGATGATTATCAACTTAATAATCCATACTACTAAAATATGAGATTTAATTTTCTAACTTTAGAATTCACTAATAATTTATTTTTCTTTACTTCCAGGGAGAATTCAGTTATGACACCGTCAACAAAATGAAATATTTGGATTGTGTTGTTTCCGAAACTCTACGCGTGTTTCCTCCTGCAATAAAGTAATCTACATTTTTATTGAGTGTTGAAATTATTGTTATTATAATTTGTTTCAGAAAAATGTGTCTGTGTTTTTCAAATTTTAATATTAAATTATCTTATATGAAGTTTTGTTGATCCTAATTATAGTAGTGAAGAAAAGGCAAATTTTGAAACATCAAAAATGTAGCCACTGTCTACATCAGGGTTTATCAAATGTTTTCTACAACGGAACATTTCCTAAATCCTGAAATTTTCACGGAACACCTTGGTTATTTTGTAATGTATTAATTAATAATGAATTGGTAACTTAGCTGTTTTTTTAGTATTAATTAATAAGTGATAATTAATTATTAAATAATAATTAATTAAACGTCAATTAAACCATCATTAAATTAATTTGTGCTGATTTTCATTGACATATCCTATTCTGATCATCAAAAATTTATATTTTAAGTCAGGGCCGGTTTTAGACTGAGACGCCTTCGTGCTACAGATAATTGGCCGCCCTTTCGAAAGGCTACACTAGTGTTTTTTTCGAACATGTACAGCAGTGAATAGGACATATGCAAGAATGGTGATAGCCACGTTGAAGGAAAAAATTTGTACAGAACATCACCATTCTGTGCATATTTACTATTCACTGCTGTACATGTTCGAAAAAAAAACAACTAGTGTAGCCTTACCCTAACAATGCAGATCGCGAATAAATTTACAGCATAACCCAGGATATTACTATTAGTACGTTTTTATGACAGTATAATATAGCCTAATTGACAAAGGAAAATTCATCAAATATTTTATATACTGTAGGCTATTTATTTTAATTTTATAAAAATAGAAAAAGTACAATGAATGTAGAAATTATATCGAACAGAAGCAAAATGTACACCTTCCCAAGGAAAAGTCAACACAAGATGGAAAAGTCAACACAAGATGTTTTAATTTTTTCTTCGGTCATTTCTCTGAATTCACAAAGAAATTTAAATACATTATTATATTCATTCAGAATTTCAAACCTTTCCTTAATGGAATTTAATGCGGTATTAACAATTACTAGATAAAATTGTATTCTGAACAGTTCTTTTGAATTTTTTATTTCTTCATCAAGTTCATCTGGACTTTTATAATCTAAGTGGCGAAAACTTTAGTTCTGTTCCTTACAACTGAAAATTCGGATACTATGTTTACTTCTTTAGCTAAATCGTCTACTTCTTTAATGTAAGTATTAAATGCTTCATCGCATCTAGCTGCCCTTAAAAATTTAACGAGCTCACCCAAAACATTAAGAGATTCATTTATATTAGATTCAGGAGACTGCAACATTTTGCTTACGACATCAATTTTTGATAGGCTATATCGAATTTATTCAATCGGTCGTCTGCGTGCACGCAAGCCCTGCACACCTGTTAGAACCGGCCCTGTTATAAGTACTTACGAGTGAATGTAGACTTTTGCTCCTGTGTGCTGGTAGTTTTCCCCTCCTTTTGTACATCCTGGAGATCTTTGCAGGCTTCAGGTGGATGACTGACTATCTGTGTCACAAACACTTTTAATAAGAGATTTCTTAAAACCAAAATTAAACCAAGTCCATTGTCTCTTATTCATATTAGAATTTAAATCTCTATTCCTATTACTTTTAAAAAATTACGGCAGTCCCATTTCATAATAAGCACTTACATACTGCAATACGAACTTGCGAAGAAAGTATTCAGTATTAATAGATTTGAGAACCGGATACAGACTACCTTGATCTTCAATTTCAGTGGAAAAAATTTCTTTATACTACCTTGTTGATTGGGCACTGACATTTGCAACAAAGATGTTATTTCGTTCAGTTTTGAGAACACGCCTCCCATTATTTTAATCGGCTTGCAGGCAATTTTTATGATCGGTCATAAACGGGCGTATTCTCTTTCTAGATTGTTGCAAGATTTCGATGTGTGAAAATTAACAATAATTCATGAATATTTCCATGTTTAAAAATATGCCACTTGGTCACTGACATTTGCTACACAGATGTCATTTCCTTCAGTTTTGCGAACAGAGGATATGCCACCCATTCTTAATAAGAATGGGTGGCATATCCGCTTAAAATTGCCTGCAGTCCGCTTGCAGGCAGTTTTTATGATCGGTCATAAACAGCGGTATTCCCTTTCCCAAATGTTGAAAGGTTTCAATATGTCAAAATAAACGATACCAGATGTTACTAGGCTTTCTGGGTCTGAGCCTCTCGACATATTCTCGAATATAATTTTCCTCAGAATATTTCTATTATAATTTATTTTATATATAATTTTATATATAATTTATAATATTTATTCATGAAAAATGCTTAGAAAACTAAAATGACAAATTCCAGAACTTCTCACGGAACACTTATTCACCTTCCGTTGAACACCGGGGTTCCGTGGAACGCAGTTTGAGAAACTCTGGTCTACATTGTATATCTGTTACTGTGAAATGATAGTACAGCATTTTCTCAGTAATGGTCTTATTCGTTCCGAAAGAATAGCAATAAGTACTCTAATTTTATTATCAAGTTCTATGCTACTTATTTGATTTTTTCAATATGAATGCAGTTGATTTTTAGCTTACACATAAAATTCATATGATATCTATGTACTGTTGGCTTTTTTTATTTCAAACTTTATTTTGAAAACTATTAAGAAATTAGAGATACTATTGTGGGAGGAGGATTATGTTACCCTTCTACATCAACACCTATAACGACAGCTTACTTATTGTGTTTAAAAAAAAACGGAGACACTGTAATGATTTGTAAGCTCGTCCAAATCCAATGTGTTTATCAAGCAGGTTTCTTACATTTCTTCTTTCGGGAGCTAAAATTTTTATCCCAATGATCCATACATTCTAAAGACTTTTTTTTTTCTTAATTAATAAATTTATTTTACATACGCTTTATAAATTGTCTACATCTCCTTTGTAATTATGTTGCCCTTTTACAAGAACACTCTTTTAGCGATTGTTTCTCATAACTGTAGCTTATATTGGTTACTTTTTCGAAAACATTTGACTACCTTGGTCCATTTTCTTTTATCATAGTATGATTGCGTTTCTTATGCAAAGGAACTGGAAGTGAATTCGTAAAAAATAAACGGAAATGGTCAGCTAAAAATGGGATATGAATGGTTCTTCAAGCAGATGGCATAAATATAATCGAATCTACTTAATAAATGCATTATCTACTAACAATTGTCTGGATACTTTAGCAATTTACATTTGATAAAAGCAAGTGAATCCTAATATTGGGGTATATCAACTTTTGGCTCGAATCACCTCCTTCCCCTATGAGGAAGGCTTTCCACCAATGTGCGGCAGACATCAGATGGAACTTGTCTCCATTTTCCTCAAACTAAGCTGATTCAGCGACAGACTGAAGGCATTCTTCTCTGGATCTCAATCGTCGCCTCAATCCCCATGGAACACAGGTGTTCGATTGGGGGTGGAAGTCAGGGTTACTGCACAGGCTTTTAACACCCGTCTCTTTTCATACCATTCCATAACATCTGCAGCTTTGTGGCAGGGAAATTGTCGCCGTGATAGTAACCCTGGTCTGTTCCATAAAACTCCACAGTGTAGACAGCACCTGATTATCCAGAATATCAAGGTACTGAGTTACCATCATGCAACCAGACAACGACCAGTGGTCCGACTCCAGATCAGCTGAATGCACCCAACACCATTACTCCTCCACCACCAAACTTTACTGTGGGCGAAACACACTGTGGTAACAAGCGTTCACCAGACTGAATCCACACCCTGCCATCGGAGTGGAAAACAGATGAACCTTGATTCATTGCTCCAGAGCATCGTTTTCCACTGGTGAATTGTCTAGTTCACACCCTCTTTGCACCAGGCCATACGAGCTGCCTTGTTCGTTGTTGTGATGTACGATGGCTTGTGTGGCGCTGCTCTTTCTTGGAAATCTAATAAACGGAGTTATTTTCGTATAGTGTTAGTGCTCACCATGGCGTTACTTGCACTCAAAAACTCATGATGGATGGTTTGTGCCGATTGTAGCCGGTTTTTGCCTGCCGTTTTAACACACTGTCAGTCATTTTAAGCAGCCGCCCTGGATGTTTTCCTGCACTAGTGAAGCCAGAGCATCGCCATTTGTTGATTTTGATCCTCCAGTTCAGCGACAATTGCACGCATGCCACCAAAGTGACAGCCCAAGATGACATCTCTCTCGAAGTCACAGTCATATATATATATATATATATGTTTTACATTTGTGTTTTTACTTCACTCCGATGGTGCTTAGCCTCATTCTCCAAATGCTCTTTCAGAAAACTACGAGTGCTGGAGGTAACCGACAGATTCTTGGCTCCCTTAAAAATAGTATGACGTGCACAAACAAAAATGACTTGTACTTTCACCAAGTGTAATGGATACTGTGATACTACTAAATGAAAATTTTACAATATTACTGCCTTCTTATGCATAGTTTGAGTAATTTTAATTAAAAAATTTATTTACGTTGTTTATTTCTCTACAGTTTGGAACGAAGAGCTGAGTATGATTATAAATTAGGCGATACTGGAATTGTTATCCCAAAGGGCATGATTATTAGTGTTCCAGTGTATGCTATGCATCACGATCCCGAATACTATCCTGATCCAGAAGAGTTTATTCCAGAAAGGTAAGATTATCCAAATTCCCCCCCCCCACACACACACACGTTTAAAATATTTCAGGATTCATGATAGCCGTATAAATTTAGAATTTCTTTCGATACTCATGAGTTAACTGCTGTATTTTAAGGAAACTTTGAAGGATAACAATGTAGTGTCATCTGTGAACAATTTCTAGACCTATCTCTTATGACAGACACACGCGAGCCATCACATCACACCTGTAGTTTCCAAAGAATCGAGTGTGGTTTTCTATAGAAAACGCTTACGTCTTGGAATTCTGGAAATAGTCGAATTACTTCTTGGAATTTTATTTATGATTAAATAATTAAGACAGTCTTATTAGATGAAATGTATCACATAATTCATGTGTAAAATTTAATAAAATTGATTGTGTTTTGCACCGTAACTGTAATTCAAGATTATCTACCCTCACATACAACCTTACTACGTAAATATAGTAGGGGTGCCGTTCAGTAAGTAAAAGAAAATAGCACCGGAATCAAATATATTCCAGCTGAACTTGATTACTGAATATACAGAGTTAACTGTAAAATTATAAGCTTACTCTGGAAAATAAATAATAATAATAATATATATATATATATTTAATTAAAATTATGATTGCATATTATGCATTTACAAAATATGTTCTAGTTTTTTTTTTTTTTAACAAGGAATTTCATACAAATTTTCCTTTTTTTTTGTATAATGGGTTAATAATAGTTACTATGGATTGTAATGTGTAGTTCGCAATTGAATAATATTACATTTTTAACAGCATTTATAATATAAAAATAAGTTATATTTTACAATTTTTGCTTTTAATATATTTTAACACTGTAACTACAGCACTTCAATGTCATAAATACATTTATTTTATTTTATTTCTGTTGATCTCCTTTGAGATGTAATTTCTCAGCTTGCATCCTAGAAGCTTTTTAATAAGCTTATTTGAGGATAACACTGGTTAGATATTTTTTATTGATTTGATTGCTGTGTTGGAAGTAGGCTCATGTTTAAGAGGTCAAATGAATGATCTAAAAGGTCTGATCAAAGTGAAATTGCCAATATATTCTGATGTTATTGTATCTGTCTTGATGGTTCACATTCATTTTTATTGTGGTCTTCTTTTTGAACTAATTAGGAGGCTTTTTTTTCACTGTGGCAGTCTTTCTATGTCTTCTGAGCTTTTAAATTGTACTAAATTATTATGTTTGACCAAATATTCATATTCCTTAGATTTGTTTGTTATTTCTTTGTTCTGTTTGTCAAAGAGTTCTTGCATAAGATCTACTAAGCTGGCTTTTATAGTCTCTAGACCGTTTTCTATTAGTATATTTAAGGAGTTCAAATTATAGGACTTACCTGCATTTTTTTTTTTTTGTTCAGTTCGTCGTCTGATTTTGAATCCTTTATAATCGGCTTTGTCGTATGTGGCTGCCTTAGGTGCATTTCTTCGTTCTTCCTGCTGAGTAGGCACTTCCATTCCTCGCGTATTGCATTGGATTTACGTTGCCAGGTTGTTTCTGAAAGGCCGGCACATGTAAGGTGTAGAATCCTACTGCATTTCGTACAGCTTATATGATTTCCGTCGGACGATAAATCCTTCAGGCATTTGATGCACTTCATGACTAACCTTTCTTCCTTTGAAATATTTGATTTCTTTTTAGTCGATTTCGGTGAATTTTATATCACTGTCTTCGGCGTGACTGGCAGAGTTACTGGGGAACACTTTGAACTTTAAAACAGGAGTTGGAATCACTTTAAAACTATAATAAACGGGAGCAGTGATATCACCGTACACCCGTTCGTATGCCTGCACAGCGCCCTCCTTAATAATATTTTTTTTTATAATAATAATAATAATATTTTTATTGTTCTTTCAAATGTTAACATATGTACAATGACCATGAATTCAGTATATTATTTTACAAGGTTCACTTTGTGCTACATATAATGAGATTTAAATAGTAATGATGATAACATAGTTTTTTTTTTTTAAATAACAATCATAATAATAATTTACAATTATATTGTTCAGAGTTAAATGAGTTGTATAATATTACATGTTGTAGTTTAGGGAGCCACCGGTGAAGAGCTGGCCAACAAGGGCTGCCATTTCTTGGTACCTAAGCATAACAGGATATGTTACTGTCTGAAAGAATGTGGATTCTACGGTCGATTTTCTCCTCTGGTAATATATGAATTCGTGTTTGTACTCCTGATGTCATACCGTATATTCCCATGAGAAACGTCCGTCATCTGTATACTTCGACTTTGTGTGTGTGTGTGTGTGTGTGTGTGTGTGTGTGTGTGTGTGTGTGTGTGTGTGTGTGTGTGTGTGTGTGTGTGTGTGTGTGTGTGTGTGTGTGTGTGTGTGTGTGTGTGTGTGTGTGTGTCAGAAAGCGTTTATCAAATCGAGAGGAAGAAGGGCACGAAAGGTCAAAAAGTTATCCGGGTCAACAAAATCGAAAAATATATTTTTGTTTCTTTGCCTCGAATAAAGGAGAGAGAGAGAGAGACGCTATGTTTAAAATGCCTCAACAGTCAATGCATAGTCGAAACCTGCGATTATCAAACTAATACGGTTGTCAAATTTTAATCTTGGACTTCGGAATTTATACAGACAACTTCCACTCCTGCTTCTCAACCTCCTATCATGAGTATTGTGTTGGTATTGTTTCAGTATAATTCGGAAACTCTTCTACAGACCAAATGAACTTTTTCAAACCGCTTTAAAACATCAATAAGAGAGGTTTGTTCTCACAAAGTGCGGCGAAATGGACGTCTTCATCTGAAAACGAAAGCAGAAACTCAAGCGTCACTCTTAATTTCTAGATTACGCATAAAGTGCTGTTAAAAAAAGTTGCGTACTGTGGTCTGTTTATTTTTCAACTTGAGGTCAGTGTTGGATCTTCATCCTTAAACTGCACATCTAATTCTGAGATGTTGAGATTTAGTTCTCTCTCTCACTCCCATCCATGTGGCACTTATGAAAAATTTCTAGAAATGAAAACGAATCCTCTTCACAATTTATCTGAGAGAACAATGACCTGCTTCTCATTATTATTATCTGATAAACATTGATTTGCCCAAATGAACAACACTACAGGTTATGTGAGTTATGATTAAATACCAATCATCCAACTATTTTAAATATTTTTCGCGAAATTTTTCCAAACTGGCTGCTGAAAACACAACCGTAACGCTACCCCGGTTTAAAAATTAAAAAAAAAAAAAAAATTTTTTTTCCTTCCTTACTCATGTGTAACTTATATTCATTAAAGTAAATGAGTCTCTGTATTGCTGTTGCAAGTGTAACGCGACATTTCTTTTTGGATTGAAAGATGGACGAATCTTGGTTAGAATCTAATCTAACAGGACATGATGAATCTCTCTCTGACAGATAAAATGGCCACGAAAATAACAGAATTTCTATGCAATGCAAGTTTTCTTTGGCCATTTTGCCTGTTAATAATACAATCTCTTCATAGAAGTTCATCTGATGTAATTATAACCACGCCAAAAAAAAAAAAAAAAAAATCCAACGCAAGCCGAGATCTTTCTGCTTCGATGAAAGGAATGGCCTTCTTTTGAAAGAAGAAAGCTATTCTTTTCATCTCAATATTTAAGATGTCATGTTTCTTCAGTCGCTTTAGCTATTACTTTACTTCTGAGATATGATAAATCTTTCTCTTAACTCGGCTCTCATCAGCAGAAATTGGTTTGCTTAGTAGAGATATCGTGACATTCAGTTTATGTTATATTTACCTGAAAATCTTTCCATGGTTTCTGTTCATAATGTTTACATAATGTTTACATAATGTTCATTATTCACATCAAGTATACAAATTATACATATTATACTATTCAACTTGTATAATTATGACAATATTTCACAATAAAGTTCAATGCACAGTACAATGTTACAAAATAAAATTCAAGTATTACTATCATATTCTGTAGGTACTAACAGTTATTATGGCTATTATTTTATTATGGTTAATAAAAAGTTTTCTCATATATGCAAGTAGAATATAATATATTTCGAATGGTTTCAAAGTTATGATAAGTAATTGGTTTAGAGTAATGTAAGTTAGTTAATGCAAATATGTGTAACCAAGGGCCGCTATACTGGTTACTAGAAAAGTAATTAGCTTAAAACAGACACTGAGAGTCCGGGGACCGCATCTAAGAGAGCTCCCTTACCAGTTATAATAATGTATGTTGATATTTTAATTCCTAATTGAATGAACCAATTTGTAAATCAATACCTTAATTGGTTATGATATAGAGTTATAATGATCTCTTTATAACTCGTATATCATAACCAATTAAGGTATTGATTGTACGTTACTATACGTTTAAAATAATTGTCAACATTCTTTAATCCCATAAGGTAGTTTCTCAATCTTTTTCTGAATACATATTCTGAGGTTATAGATTTAATTTCATTCGGCAGTTTATTATAGCTGCTCGTCGCAATGTACTCGAAAGATTTATGAAAAATTTCTTTGTTAGCCTTAGGTACTTCCAGCGTGTTTCGACCGCAGCGCAATCCATAGTCTACATTATATACCAAGAAACTTTCAGTGTTTCTTTTTAGAAATCACTTCTTATCATCAGAAGTGATATCTATAATTTGCCGAAGATTTTATCTTTTTTCTCCACTCGCATCCTCTAATACTGTTCCTTAGAACTACCTTCTTTGTTTATGGTTCCAAAATTTCTTTTATTTTAAACAGTTAAAAGGAATGAAAACGTTATACGAAAATAGTTAATATCTCGTGAAAATCTTTGGTTTTCTTATTTAAAAATATGTTAGTCATCGATACGTATTCTACTGAACTGTTCTTAAAAGGATATCCTCAAAACTTTAGTCTATCTAATAAAATAGATATGACAAACGTATATTTCTGTTTTGTGGATAGATCCCAGGAATCTGCGACGGGAAATTAATTATCCTTAGATAACATGCCACTGACTAAAGAAACAAATGAAGTTTCCTTAAAACATTTAAATTTCCGTAAAAAAAACCTTACTATGATTTTCTTGTGAAGATCAGGAAAGCCAGTATTAGGAAGTCTATTTGCAAAAATCAGATTCAGTTCACTGTTCTAATCGTGACTTTTAAACTTGATTATTTATTAGAAATGAAATGTCGTAATTTGGATGTTGATAGTTGAAATTACATTTCTAAAATCATTTATAGGTTTGAACCCGAAAACAAAGCCAAACGACATCCGTTTACTTACTTACCATTCGGAGCAGGACCAAGGCACTGTCTTGCCATGAGATTCGCATTAATGGAAGTAAAACTGTGTCTAGCAAAGGTGTTACGCTATGTGAGATTCTCTGTCAGCCCTGAGACGAAGGTAAGTCTGGTTAATCAATTCTGTTACCAGCTCACTATGTTTATAGTTTCATATTTCATAAACGGTAATAAATTGGGTTTAAAGTTGTTGTTAATGATTTTATCTGAATTTTTATCACCTGCACTGCGCCTAAAACAATATCATTCTGGAGAATTAATTCATTTCGTGATCACTGTGTGTTTACTGATAGTTAGATTTCATAAATTGTGGGAATAAACTGAAGGGCAAGTAGTACAAAAATATTTCAAGTGTTCCCAAAGTTCGCTATGGAACAAAAATGATACTGAGAGCATCTGCAAATAATATTTTATGATTTAAGCAGCACAGTTTTAAAAATGAAACAAGCATTTCTATATTAAGGAATAAAGGATGATAAGAATAAGGTGGATATTGAGGTAGCGAAAACAGTCTATAACAGTGATTTTCAACCTTTTTCATAATATGGCACACCTAGACTAATTATTAAAATTCTGCGGCACACTAAAATAGATTCTTTTAATATTTTTGACGATTTGGCAAAAATTAGTATAATTTTGATTGATTTATACACACAAGATGTTAATAATAGTAATTACTTATCTTTTTTGCTCCAAAAAATTTAAACTACATTTTTGACATTTTGAGTAAGAAAACCAATACTCAAAATTATATTTAAAAATTTTTATTGATTTTTTCAAATGAATATTAAATGAATTAAATAATATTCATCTTCCAGCCACGATCTCTTTTTGTTCTTAATAATCTTCATTGCGGAAAAGCTTGATTCGCACAAATATGACGTGGAGAATGGAAGAAGTATTTCTATTGCTTTTTTGGTGATATTGGGAAATTCACTTCTTAGAGATAACCAAAACGAAGTAGTATCTATTGTTTTTAGTTTTGAACCTCTGTCATTTCTTATACCCGTTAATTCGTCCTCTTCTGTAATCTTTAAATTTCCCAATTTACGCGCGCTTAAGACAAACGGATCTCTTATCCAATCAAAGGATGGTATGTCAAGTGAGGAAAAATGTTTTTCAATATTTGTATTTAGTAATATTAAGGTTTGTGAAATTAGATCTATTAGATTTTTATTCAGCTTCCATTTAAACATATTTACTGCATTTTCTTTTCTGATTCTTTCTTCCCAAAGGATTAGTTTTTCCTTGAATGCGTTAATTTTGTCAGTAGAAGTAAGACTATTTTCACAGTCTCCCTGCATACTTTTATTAAGTGTATTTAAAGATTGAAATAAATCAGCAAGAAATGCAACCTTACTGCACCAAAGCTCGTCGCTAAGACAATCTGATAACTCAGATTGTTGAGTTGTCAAAAAAATTAGAATTTCCTCTTTAGTTCATAAAATCTTGATAAAACTCGTCCACGAGATAACCATCTCACTGATGTATGTCTTAACAACTGCGTGTAAGAAGCTTCCATTGAGGAGCATAATGCTGCAAACAAACTCGATTGTAACGGCCTGGCTTTTGTATAATTGACAGTTTTGATAGTCTCGTCTAGTCCTTTTTTAAGCTCAGGTGTACCAATGATTTTGACGATAGTACTTCTCTGTAGAGAAAACAATGTGTAAATCTAATTCTAGGATTCTTATTTTGAGCCAGTGTAACAAATACATTTCCTGACATCGAGCGGGTACCATCCGTGCAAATACTGATGCAAGAATCCCAAGAAAAATTATGGCAATTAATTATCAACAACACCAAAATATTTTGGCCCTTCGTTGTTTCCGGGAGTGGTCGACAAAATAAAAACTGTTCTATAATATCTTCCTTATAAATAAATCTACTGAAGGCTAGAAGTTGAGCTTACATCAGTTGATTCATTCAAATGAATAGCAAACATATTTGCTTCTTTAATGTGAGATACTACTTGCAACTCAACATCTTTGCCCAAATCCTGAATACGTCGATAAATGGTGTTATCTGACAGAGGAATTTTTAAAATACCCTTTTCATATTCCCTCCAAACATGATATTAACAATTCTACAGCATGCCGGCAGAATTACAGATTCTGCCATTGTGTGAGATTTCATTTTTTTAGCAACGATTTCTGCGATTGTGTAACTGGCTTCTTTGGCTTTTTCGGACACAGTTAAATTTAGTCCATTTTTTGCTTGAATAGTTTTATTCTGTACAAGTCTTTTAAAATATTCCGCCAGTTTTTCGCTCAAGTGAGAATGTTTAGATTGCAAATGCCTTTCTAATTTACTTGGAACCATAGCGTTGTTTGCTAATTTTTCGCAACAGACTACGCGTATAGGACGTGGCAGATCTTCTTGACTGGAAATAAAGTCAAATGACAAATTATTTTCGCCATAATGGCGAACATCAGTTTTTAATTTAGTTTTAGAAGAACCAGTACTAGATTTGGTATCATCTGCTGATGTGTTAGGCAAGACTAGCTTCACTTTCTTCTTTCTTTCTTTTTTTTTTCTTCATGGTCTTTAAATTTTAATTTTTTTATTACAAAGTTATCCATGTTAAAGGAATACTATTGAATAAAATTAACTGAATGAAAAAAAACAACAATAAAAGAATTCTTGCCAGTTACCTTAAAAATAAGAGAATTGAATGAAATTATTTGTGAACACTTACCAAAAGATTAAAGCTAATTAACACACAATTTTAAACCGATTCACCAACCGTAAGTTTCGTAAAATATAAATAAGGGAGCTTCAGGTGCAGATAGAAGACCAGATACTAATAAATAAATGCGAAAATTACAGCATTATTTCTTTCAATTAATTTGTTTTCACAAATCTCGCGGCACACCTGAAGATCTCTCTCGGCACACCGGTTGAAAATCTCTGGTCTACAAGGTACGTTAGTAGCTATTTTCCGTAGAAGAGGAGAAACCTAAAGTTTGATGAGAACATGACAAAAAAGTATTAACAAGTGTCGCGGTAATAAACCTTTTCCTATTACTTTATTTGTACGTTTAGCTCTGCATTGCAAAAAAGAAAGTAAATCAATAGCACAATAAAGACATAATACGAAGTGTATCAGCTTTATTAAACATGTGTAAATATTATTTTTTTTTTATTTGAAAATATTCATACTCTAAATACTATTCAAGACATTCGATCTCCTGAGCTCAGAGATGAAAAATGTGGAATCACTTTATAAGAATTATTTAATTATTCTTATAAGGTTCTTGCCCTTTTCTACCTCGTCCCTTAGGACGAGTTGAGCCCCTCCTAATGAAGGTTTAAGCATGCATTTTTTATGGCTGTAAATCCGTGTGTGTGTGTTTTTAC
This sequence comes from Typopeltis vanoorti, assembly GCF_054136105.1. Lineage (NCBI taxonomy): Eukaryota > Metazoa > Arthropoda > Arachnida > Uropygi > Thelyphonidae > Typopeltis > Typopeltis vanoorti. The sequence continues at coordinate 63,758,980 of NC_143568.1, forward strand.
GGAGCTAGTTTGCCTATTCTGAGGTACCAGAAATCAGAATTTCAGTATGAAAAAAACACTTTACCTCTGTGGAGACCGGTTAAATCACCTTTAGTCGAAAGAGACTAGACAAAGATTGCTCACATCATCATGGACCGGAATCGAACCTAAGGTTTTTCTTCACCAAAGGCTTCGTCTGTACCGACCGAGCTACGGTTCGAGAATGTGCAAAAAATGCATTGACATATTTTTCAATATAATCAAAGGATTACTGAATTAGTCAATAACACAAAAAACGTCTAGTTAGCGTTCATAATCATATTTCGTTACTTATAGGGCGCCAACTGATTACTTACAGGGTCTCCAGCCTACCGAGATGGCACCCCAGGTTTTCTTTTGGTGACTGAGCATTCTTAATGGATGTATTCTTCTTGCTTTTCAATCCAGGTAGTTTAAGAACAAACATGTGGCATTTAATACAAAAAAAATCATTAATCAAACTAAGCATAATTATAAAGACATTTTAAAGGTATTCAGAATAAGAGTAATGACAAGAACACAATAGAAAATGAACAAAAGAAAAGATAATTTTAGGGAGAACAGATAACACAGAATGGGGAGAGGCGTTTTGCTAATGATAGACGATGAAATGAATACAATAGAAGTGCCTCAAGATGGTAGGTATGCAGAGATCAGTTCATTTATGGCTATTTGGCGTGCGATAGAGATCAACAGGATGAAATATTTAATCGGTTGCTGCTATAATCCAGGAGGTATAAGGGAGAATGCAGATGGTATGCATTGGGAAATTAGCATGAAGAATAACATTCGAGTAATTATTACTGGGGATGATTTTAAATATGGGAAACATAGATTGAGACAAGACATGGTCACAAGGAAGGAAGTAAATGGAGTTTATATAGTTTTTAGGAGATAACTACCAGAGACAGCATGTAATGGAAGTGACAAGAAGTTCGAGAGTGTCGGATCTGGTCATAGCATCATCATCATCATCACGAACCATGGGCTCACTGCCCGTTGAAGTCTGATGCCTGTTTCACTATCTTCTTCCACCTTTCTTTGTCCAGTGCACAGTGTCGCAGTTTTTGTACATCCATTCCACACCAGTCTTTTATATCGTCTATACATTCTCTGTATGGTCTATCTCTTCTGTTTAAACCATCCAAAATACCAAACATAAATGTCTTTATCTTCCGGTCCTCACTCATTCTACAGATGTGTCCAAATAATTGCAGCTTCCATTTTATAATCTTCTGCATTAGATTCTCTTTTGGTTGTATCCTCTGATAGAGCTCTTCATTGGTGATTTTCTGTACCCATCCTATTCTTAGAATCTTCCTGTAACAAGTTCTTTCAAATGCCAAAATTCGTTTTCTTGATTCTTTATTTATTACCCACGTTTCAGATCCGTACAGTACACCGCTGAAGATGCATGTTTCCAGTACTCTTAGTTTTGTTTGCAGATTGATCATTTTACTTTTCCAGATGTTATCTATGGCCTTTAGATTTGGTCTTCCCTTCGCAATCCTGATCTTTATTTCTTTTTTACAGTCCAAGTCATATGTCAGTTTACTTCCCAAATATGTGAATTGTTCTACATTTTCTATATCAGTTCCATCCACTTGTATCTTTTGTTTCATGTTCTTCTCACCAAATACCATTGTCTTTGTTTTTTCCAAGTACATAACAAGTCCAAATCTCTTCCCTTCCTCATTTAACAGTTCCAGTGTTTTTTGTAGTTCTCTTTCGTCTTCTTCAATAATAACAATGTCATCTGCAAATCTCAGATTGTTAATTCCCATTCCGCGTACAGATATTCCTTTGGCATCTTCCTTCAATTTGTCCATTTGCTCTTTAATGTGCGATGAAAATGCTTGTGATATTGGGTCTCCCTGTCTAGTACCTCTGCTTGTTTTAAACTATTTCCCCAAATCATCACCTATTCTAACTGCTGCAACTGCATTCTGATAAACATCTTTTAATATAGCTATTAGTTGTTTATCAATTCCATAGGATTCCAGAACTGCTAATGTCACTTTCTGGTCAATACTGTCAAATGCTTTCTGAAAATCAACAAAGCAAGTATATATGTTTTTGTTTTTTCTCCTAGCTTTCTCTGCTATTAACCTCATTGTCAAAATCTGTTGAATTGTAGTTCTATCCTTCCTAAATCCTGCTTTCTCGTCTGCTAGGCATGTTTCCAATTGTGTTCTCAATCTTTCTGTCAATATGATCATCATCACTTTACCAAGGTGACTTATTAAGGCAATTGTTCCATAATTTTTACATTCTAGCTTATTTCCTGTCTGTTACAGTGTCACTAATATTGATTTCTCGCACAACTCTGGCATTTTCCCTTCTTTCCATACCATATTACATAGTTGGTGCATTTATGTACCCATACTTTCACCACCATATTTAATCATTTCTCCAGTAATGTTATCGTTACCAGGACTCTTGTTGTGTTTTACCGTCCTATTGCTTTTTCTACCTCTCCTCTTAAAATGTCCATATCATGCTCATTACCTGGTGGTGATATCTGCTTCAATTCTTCAGTGAGTTTCCCAACGCTATCTGAATCTAGTTTTTTTTTTTTCATATAACTCACTACAGTATCTTGTCCACCGCTGTACAATTTTTTCTTTATTCATCAATACTTTGCCTTTTTCATCTTTAATTGTGGTCTGTTTTGGTTTCCACTTTCTATTAATGGTTCTGATCATTTTGTATACCTCTCTTGTTTTTGCTCTCCATAGTACTGTTCTATATTGTTCCATTGGGCTTCTAACCATTTCATCTTATCCATTCTGACTGCTTTTTTATCTCATTACATTTTCTTCTATATTGCTCTTCTATTTGTTCTGATGTATCCCTTCTTATCTTCAACATTCTTTTCTCCTGTACTAACTTCAGTGTTTCTTGTGTAATCAATTTCTTCTTTATCTTCTCTTCTTCTGGTAATGTTTCTTCAACTGCATCTTCTATCGCCTTCTTTTTCACTCTTAAATTCGAGTTTTTTTCTTTCTCCACACTTTTAAGTTTCTCTTCTAATACTGTTATGTACCTTCTTCCTTCTGCTTCACTTATTCGTGCTGTATCTCTTCTATTCTGATGTTGGGATTTATATTTATTTTTTAATTTCAACTTGATATTTGCAATCACTAAACTATGATCCGAGTCTATATCCGCTTCTTGAAAAGTTCGACATTGCTGTACTGATATTATCCATCTTCTTTTAATCATAATCATATCAATCATGTTTTTGGTTTTCCCATCATTTTATCGCCGCGTCCATTTTCTACACTCCTTTTGTTGGAATTTTGTGTTACAAATCATCATCTCGTGGCCCACAGAAAATTCTGACAATTTTTCACCTCGTTCATTTCTTTTTCCGAAACCATATTTTCCCATGACTCTTTCCCAACTATCATTATCTATTCCAACTTTGGCATTCCAATCTCCTTCAATAATTAGCACATCTTGCTTTGGTATTGTTTCTATTGTCTCTGTCATAGCATCGAAGAACATCAATACCAATTTAATTAAATTGAATATTCTGTTCTTAAGAAAGGGTAAATGTGTAGAGTTACAAGGCTGTGATTAGGCTAAACTGAGAAGTCAGCTTTCAGCAGTGCTATGGGAAATTTTGTAAGAGAAAGATGTTGATGGCGCAGAGAAGATTGTCAAAGAGTGGCTAAGGAAAGTAGGATCAGACTGTATTCTCAGATTCAGGAGGTGAAATCAAGTATGAATAGTATTATTAAGCAGGAGTTGCAGATAAAGAAAACGTTGCGGAGGAAGTATAAAGAAGTAGGTGATTAGCATGTCCAGTATAAAGTGCAGGAAGAGTGGGTGACCAATATGGTAAGGAAGGCCAAAGTTATGAGAGAAATCTAGCTAATGAGTCTAAACGAAATCCTAAGGAGTTCTTTCGCAATGTGGCAAGTAAAATGAGAATAACTATGGAAGATTGACTTTAAAATGTGTTGATGGTAGGTAGGTAGGAAATGGAAGTAAATCAAATAGTTGAATTACTTAGTGATCATTTTGCGAACTTGTACCATCTTGGTTGTAATATTGCAGTGCCGAATGTGTCACTAACTGATGAGAGTCTAAAAATAGAAGAAATAGAACTGCTTAGTATATTACAGAACCTTAATGTTAACACTGCCATAATGATAGCTGGAATATTGGCTCATGTGTTACGAGAATGTGCATCAGAATAGTACCTCCCCTGACCAGGCTGTTTCCTTTCATTAAGCCTCATTTCTGGTAAAGTTCCAATAGAGTGGAAAGAGGGAAAATAATTCCATTGCATAAGGAAGACTCCAAGAAAGAAGTAGTAAATTACAGGCCAAGTCGTATATCAGCAGTGGTGGTTAAAGTTTTGGCGAAATTGATAAAAATTAGAAATCCGGAATGGGTAGATAGAAACAGAAAAAACCATTCTGTCCCATATATAGAAATATAAGGGACAGAATGGTTTTATGAAGGATATGCTTGCCCTGCTAACATAGTTACTAAAATATAATATAATTCTATATATTATATTATATTATATTATAGTATAGTATAGTATAGTATAGTATAGTATAGTATAGTATAGTATAGTATAGTATAGTATAGTATAGTATAGTATAGTATAGTATAGTAAATATATTACTATAATAAAGTAACAGTGTAGTTCGACAAAGGAAATTCTTATTCAGTGATACTGCTGTACTTTACAAAGGCATTTGACAGGATTCCACAATGAACTCTGTTGCATAAATTGGAGCCAATGGTAATGTACCGAAAGTTTATGATTTAGATTAGAGGGTGGACAGATATGAAAGAATGGTTTATGGAGGAGATGAGTCCAGTAGAAGGCATGTGACTAGTGGTGTAATTCAGGACTCGTCACTTGGTCCTATGTTGTTTAATTTGCACATCAATGATATTGGAAATAATCTGAAAAGAAAATCGACTTACTTGTTGATGACGCAAAATTGATAAGAGCGATAGTGAATGAAATTGATGTAGATATCTTGAAGAATGACTTAAATATACTGTCAGCATGGGGTAAGGAATAACAGCGATAAGGTAGCGGGCTGTCAGTTTGGTGTCTGTGGGACGTGATACATTTCTGGAGGATGTAATGTGTACTATATTAATCGAAATGAACCTCAAGAAATTGACGAGGCAAGGAACTTGGGGGTTATTGTGGAGAGAGAACTTAAGTTTAGAGGAACATATTCCGAAGGTTGCCAAAACATCACAGCAGATTACATGGCTGTTGAAAAACACACTGACAAACAGGGATAGGGAAATGATTGTTCCACTTTATAAGGCATTAATAAGATCACATCTGGACTATTGCGCACATCTCTAGTCACCTTTATTTCTTGTTGATGAAGAAATGGTGGAGAGGATCTAGAGGCGAGTGACAAGAATTGCTGTAGGTCTGCGGAATGTTTCATATGAGGAAAGATTGAACCTCTTGGGCTCAAAAATTAGCTGATAGGTGTAAGTGAGGAGATCTGATAGAAGCATTTAAATTATTAAAGGGAGTTTTATAGGATTGATACTGATGACTTTTTTCTGTTTTTATATGCATTATCTCTTTATCTAGTTGCAAAGACATTATTATGCGATGTAGTACACTTGTATTTGCATAACCTAGAACTATTAATTAAATTAATTCAAAGGCCAAAGAAATCAGATTATCAACAACGATCCGTGGTTTAGTATCAACTGATAAATAAATGAATTTTTAATTAACCTTTTAATAAATGAAGTTTAAAAATTATAGAAACACAAGAGTTTCTAATCAGCAATTTTGACATCTTTTCATAGGCTGTTCCGGAATTTTTCAATACTGGTTTTCTCCAACCAAAAGCGATACCTTTACTCGTGAAGGCTCGAAATGACGTTCCAGCAACTAAAGAATCATCAATGTAATCATTAAAAATGCAGAGTTAGCAAACGAAAGGTAGAGTTCATGAACTCAGAAAGCACGCAATATTAAATATATTTTTCTATGTAATATAATATAATTTCCAGTGACTTTAATTCCATACTGTGGTTTTTGATTATTTTTAATAATTACCAGTGGATTTATGTCAAATGCACAACTTTAAAAACTTTTAATAGCAATAAATCTCTACAAGTGCTAATAATTTTTATGTCTTGAAATATTTATTGTAATTATGTGTTTCATTTTGTATTAAAGAACGAATGGAAATGTTATGAATGAAGATTCCAAGAAAATTCACCGAAAAACAATTCATCGAAAGACAATTTATTGAATGCAATTCATCGAACGACAATTCAGCGAAAAAGCAATTCGCCGAATAAACAATTCAATTCACCGATTAATTCACAATTCAATTCGACAATTTAGCGAATGGCAATTCTTTGAAAAGGCAATTCATCGAATAAACAATTCCTCGAACGACAAATCATCTAACGACAATTCGTCGATAATGAAATTCATCGAAAAAACAATTCGCCGAAAATTTTTCGATGAATTCTTTCATAATTCATCGAAACCTTTTTCATAACCTTTTAATTACGCTCTGTCAGAAAGCGATTGTAATATATAATTTCGACACGTTGTTTCTTTGTAGCTCCGAATAGGGCCTGCATAATAAGTCGGTATAAATTAAGCCTTTAATTACAAAGACCTGGTTTGGAATCCCATGTACGACGAGCATTATTTTTATCCAAAAGTAATTTTACTTGCAAACTACTGTTTAAAAGCTTTCGGTAACAATACCTAACGTTACTAAGGATTCAGACAACATATGGAAGTGGTCATTGAAATGTAATAATTATTTTCTTGCATTTTATAGCATTTTATCTAAGTGTTCGTACTGCTTCATTGTGCAGATAGCGATTTATCTATACGGAACAAATTTCGTTCTACCAAATTTTGTCATAATAACACTAGTTAGACAGTAATTACAACTTTAATATATATCTTAAAAGTAAAATTTCATTAAATTTCATCCAGCCAGAGAGGAATTACTAATATAATTTCGAAACTTCTTTACAACTCTTTGTACTGACTACTTCGGCGAATTACCCTAGTCAGAGAGTTATTGTAATAATAATTTTGACACGTTGTTTCTTTATAGTTCCGAATCGAGCCTGCGTAGTTCAGTCGGTATAAATTAAGCCCTTTAATTACAAAGACCTGGGTTGGAATCCCATGCACGACGATGCATACTTTTTATCAGTCCTCTTCAACTGAAGATGAGTTAGCAGGACTAATACTGAGATGGCTGGGCTTTTCCCTCTAAGTTCCATAAGCACAAAATAATATGAAACAGTTATCGGACACGAAAGTCAATAAGAAACTATATTATTCTTTAATTATTCCCTATTAAAGTAGCATTGCTATCAAACCAATGATTAGGTGGAAGAGGACAAGGGGGAATAGCATTAATCATTATTAGTACTACTACTACTACCACTAATATATTTTTTTTAATTTTTTTAAAAATATATTTTATTTATTGCTAAAATATTTATCCATACAATAAACATCTTGGGCGACATTGCATCTTATAATTTTAAGAGTTCAGCACTAAGTGCTGCAATTCCTACATTGGATTTCAATTAAAATTTTTAATAATACTTTTTTGCCTTTATATTATGTATTTACAACATATGTTCTTCTAATATTAACAATGAAGATTATACAGAATTTTTTGTATAATTTTTTATTTTTTATTTTATTTATTTATTTTTATTTTTTTAAGTTTGAGAAAGAGTGATTATACATACAAATTTCTGCATTTGCTTATAAGGATTACTTGTAGATGAGTGAGGCAAGTTAATCCCACCTACTTCGAAGCTTGGGTTAGCTTTTATGAAGAGAGTGGGATTTAGCCTTCACTATTTATGTTGTTGCTACTGTTTATGTATGGGATGTAGGCATTGGATGCTTGTGATTTGTGATGTGTATATTAGTGTTAATGGTTTCTTAACTTTGTTCGTATATTTTCCAGAGTTCGTTTTTTAATGTTCTGTAGTTATCTACGTGTAGTTATCTATGTAGGTTGTTGAGTTGCGTGGGTATCTGATGTGATCTCACAAAAGAACCGTATGAGTTGTTGAAGGATGTGGGGATGTAGAGAGTTGTTGTAGGTCATGTTATACGATATATGTCTCTGTTGTTTCGATAGATGATGTTGAAGTAATTCCTTGTTAATGTCACGTAGTGTTTCAGGTTTTTAATGCTCAGAATTCTGTGTATCGCCATGTGCTTGTCGGATATTGATTGTTGCGTGTAAGGTATCCAGATCACTGTTGACACGATTTTCCTGTGTAGTGTTTCTAATTTTGTTAGGTGGCTGTTTGATATATTTGTATAGACTGTTATTCCGTATCTGAGTAGGGATTCGCAGATACCGTGATATAGAAGTTTTTTTATGTTGGGTGGAATAATGTCTTTAACTTGGAAGAGTTTTGCTGCGATGATCCGGAGTTTGGTGTGTAGGTATTCTATATGTTTTGTCCATTTAAGGTGGGAATCTATATACAGACCGAGGTATTTTGCGCGTGTTACAGGTTTGATTTCGGAACATTGGCAGGTATTCTTGTTGTTAATGCAGCGGTATATGTGACAATGTATCGATAGCGATGCGGGGCGTATGATTCTTGGGTTGTGTATTATCAGCATCTGTGTTTTGGTGCCGTTGATTAGAATTGCGTTTTGGTGAAAGTATGTTGTGATTTCGTTTAGGTCTTGTTGTGCTTTGCAGAGAGCTGTGTTAATGTCTGTGTGGATTGCTAGTAGTGCAGTGTCATCTGCGTATTGAAATATTTGACTTCCTATGGATATGTTATGAACATCGTTAATGTATATGTTGAATAGAGTGGGTGATAATATGGCACCTTGAGGTACACCGTGTTTTACTTGTATACCCCGGCTGTGACATGTACCTATTTCTGTTACTTGTGTTCTGTTTGAGAGGCTGTAGTTCTTGAACCATGCATGCAGTGTTTCTCTTATACCTATTGAGTATAGTTTGGTGAGTAGTATGTCATGTTCAAGTGTGTCAAATGCTTTGGTTAGGTCCAGCAGTATAAGGACGGCGTACTTGATTTTGTCGAGAGCTTTGTTTATTGTGTCGGCGATGTCTTCTAATAAAGTAATGGTGCTTTTTGTTTTCTGAAAGCCGTATTGGTTTTGTGAGATGATATTGTACTTCTGTAAATAGTTCTGTAGTCTGGTGTGTGTTATTTTTTCTAGGATTTTTGAGATGACTGGTAGTGTAGCTATTGGTCTGTAGTTCTGAGTATCGTTTCTTTTGCCGTGTTTGTATATTGGCGTAATTACTGCAGTTTTTAGTTGTTGTGGAATAATGCCTGTGTCGAATATTATGTTCAAGAGTTTCAAAAGTATTGAATTTATTTGTTCAAAGTGTGTTATAAGGTCTGTGAGTCTTATTTTGTCTATTCCTGGAGTGGTCTTTGGTTTTAGTTTTAGGAGTGCTTCTTTCAATTCCTGTTTTGTTATGGGTGAAGAATACATCGTATTTTCCACCTTAACATAATAATAATAATAATAATAATAATAATAATAATAATAATACATCTATTCTTAATAATAATAATAATATATTAATTAATCCTTTGAATTAAAGGATTTCTCAGAGTATAATAATAAAATATATAGAAATTCGGAGTAAAAATATTGGAAAACGTTAAAAAGAAATAATTTCTGAAGATTTTACAGTCATGTTTCATTTATTCCCTCTTGTTTCTGTTATTCCCGACAAGAAGTGCCATATGCCCTTATTTCTCAAAGGTCCTCTTAGGCAAGTAATTGCAGTTAATAAGGGGAGAATTAAGCTAAGAATACTGATAATTTACCCATACACGTGGGTACATTTCTGGGTTTTGAGGAGGTGATCAGTGCACTGTTTTTTTTTTTTTTTAAGTTAAAATGTTCTCTCGAAAAATAATAAAATGGGAATCATGAGTAAAGAATCAGAAAAAAAAACTTACAAAGCTTTGTGGAGCATGTTTATCTGTTGGTATTGTTATATTTAGAAGAACAGCGGTTGGAAGTCGCATCGAACTTCTGAAGGATACCAGTGTTCGACCACAGTTAGAAAACACAGCGGTAAAGGAAAATAGGATTTGTTTGAGTTATTTTGAATTAAGGCCTAAGTAACTGGCCTTAAATCACTGCGTGTGTTTTTCTATGCGATTCGCTTATTTTTTGGCAAGAAAAACCCAAATTTCAGGGATGAAAAAATTCTTTCGTCCTCGTGTGAGACAGGTTAACTCACCTTCAGGTGAAACGCCCTGATAAAGGCTCCTGGCAGCCTTGATAAAAGTAGGATGCCGAAGTCCTTTTCAGCAGTTTCATTAAATGAGGTGTAGAATTTTTCTGTTCTCAGTTTCTGTGTGTATTAAATATTTTATCCGCAATGAAGTTTTCACTTCATTGAAACTTTATTGAAGCTAATATGAAAGAAATCATGAGTTTGCGGATAAAATATTTCAAAAAGTACATTTTCCCCACTTCTGAATAACGTCAATTGGTGCTTACATGTGGCAGTCAACACTAACATAAAATTTTACAAAAGTGGTTGCATTTTGTTAAACTGACTTAGATTTACTCCTCGATATATTGTATTTGTTTAAATGCAATTACCGTGAATTCTGGCAAATGCGATTATTAAGTGGGAAATAAGCCTTTAGGAGTGTACGGTGGCAACTGATGCAATTTTCCTACAAGTTGTGCCAATATTAATTATAGTCTACTTATATCAATCTCAGACTTCTACAAGAAAACATTGTACATTCGATCAAACAGTTAAATTTTAAAAGCTTATTAGAATGTTTTTACTCATTCCATGTTTTGAAATGTGTGCTTCTAACACTTTCAGCCAAGAGAATAATAATGTGTTATTAGTCTCTTGGCTAATTAATCATTTTTCACACTGGATTTACTTCTCTACGATCTCCCGTGGTTCGCCTCGTATAAACCATGTGGATATTTTGTACACACACTGCTTCTAATTCATTTCTGACCTGCAACCAACTTTGAAGGAAATAAACGATGTGCTCTGCCCTTTGATTTTACAGACCTCCAAGCGGGGAGATAATAGGCTTACTCCCATTCCGATACCATAGTGTTATATTGTGATGTTATGCTATTTACTTGTAAGGTCATAAAGGACCTCGTCGCTATCACAACATTTAAAATTGTTTTTTTTTTTTATTAAATATTCCCAGTAACGTAAAAGGAATGTACATGTTCGAATCATTTATTTGTATCGCAGTTTTTGTTTCTTGAAAATAAAACTGATTATTCTTGATTAGCATACACTGATGTTCCTCAAGGCTCAGTTCCAGATAAAAGTAAGTAGCATTGAGACTTTTTATTATCTATATCAGTGTTTCTCAAAGTGTGGTACGCGTTCCCCCGGGGATACGCGAAAGATCGTTAGGGAGTACGTGGCAATTTTCGGCTATGTATAATTAAAGGAGTCATTATAATTTTCAACAAACAGTGCAATTAGAGACAACCGGAATAAAACGGCACTAACTAATGAATCACATCCCACTCTCCAACAGAAACTGCAGACCAAGCAAAACCATATGTTGCCGGTGGAACATATGGTTTTGCTTGACACGACCCCCGTCGTTAACGTGTTAAAACTAAGAAATATATAGTGAATAATATTATGGAATTCGGTTGAAGGGAATTAGCATTTCAACTCAACTGCCGAAATGCTAATTTGTCTTTGGTTCGCGCGATCTTTTGTTAATACTGCACCAATCATATGCAGTTCTTCACTGCTCTACATATCTCAAGTCTTGTAAATTACTGGTAATTTTTGCTTCAAATAATGGGAAAGAATATGACGCTATTTGGGTAGATGACTTTGACGATGCACACAAAGAAACTGTTCTCGATGCCAAAAGTAGTGATAGCGAGTAGGAGCTTCTTGGTAAGTCGCACTATTTTCATTTTTTTATGAAAACCTTAGTTTCCTCAAAGTTAGTAAATACAATATTTTTTTTAGCTTTCAGATTCTTACGTATGGATCATTGGTTAAAGATTGGATTTATAAAACCGCCAAAAAAGAGCAATATAGCAAACGCAAGTAATTGTAAGCAACAAGAAAACATTGATATTGCATCTGGATCAAATGAAATTGATAAGAGTGTGTCGTCTGATATCTCTAGAGAACCAAAATTTAAAAATAAATCATATTTTTTGTTTAAATGAACATATAAATTCAAATAAAATAGATATTTAATTTTAATTAATATTTTAAATTAATGAATTTATTTTTAATTAATGAATGAATTTATTTTTAATTAATGAATGCATTTATTTTTAATTAATTAATGAATTTGTTTTTAATTAATTAATTAGGGGTACTTGGTAATAATGAAAATTTAAGAAGGGGTACGCGGATATCTGAAGTTTAAGAAACACTGATCTATATAAACGACCTCCGTTGAATGGAGGTAAAAGGAAACATAATCAACTAAACTGATAATACGGCAATAATTTGCTCATCAGGCGGCATGCCGACCAGCGTAACGAAGAATCTGATTTATTAAGCCTGCTTTCATGGTTCAATGAAAACAAAATAAAAATGAACATTCAGAAAACTAAATTATCCTATTTGAATGGAAGGGTAGAGAATTAGTCCTATCAATTAAGTATCGTAGCATTTCACTAATTATTGACTGGGATCGTCCAATTGGTCAAAGTTTTCAAATAAATAGCCTGCAATATCGCATCTAATCACAACCCTTCTTTCAAACTCGCAGCCATTTCACCTAGAAACAGTTGAGCGTCATATTCCTCCAAGTTATGACAGCTAATAGCTCGTGACTCTTTACATGGCGCGATGTATCCTGCCCATGGTAGCGCTGGTTGACTTCTTTCCAAGCATTTTATACGGTTAATGTAGTTGAGATATAGCATAAGTGAAAGGATGTTGTACAAAATAGTCGCCTACGCCTGATCGATACAACAACATATCTCCTCCATATGGGTCTCCTAGGTAAGCTCCCATTCAAGGTGCCCAATGTTTACGCTTAACCATCCACAACTATATCTACTTTTCATCTGCTTCATTGGACAACTGAAGATTGAAAAATAAATATTTTCGAAAGGTTCAGTTCCAACTATGCTGCGTCGACAGTGGGTGGAGGGATCAAATATTTAAGGAAAGTAATCACGCTCTTATATCATGGTCCAGCAGAAAGAGACAGGAGGCAGTATCATATGTAGGAGGAAGTTTACTGGTAATCTCTTAGAACCCTGACATCCTGAGACATCATCTGCTATAAAGTACCTGTCCATTGTCCGATCTGGCTGGCTACGGATATGGCACAGATGTGTTCAAGCAGGATAATGCCCGGGATACGTTACCGGCATAATTTCAGAGTAGCTCGATGATAGCAACTTCCATATGTTACGCTATGGCCACTGGATTTTAATAATTCCATAGAATTCCAGTCTATAAATCCTCTAACTTCTTGCAGATCTGGGAAGCAAACTGACGACGGATATATATCTCTTACAATAAACAAACATCATGGAATGCATGCCTCGAGGAGGACGAGTGGTAAGATCCTACAGTGTGTATTTATAATCGGGTGCGCTCTACGGCCCATTTTACTAGTTGCAAATTAAAAATCCCGGTTTCCTTTGGAAGGACAGAATAAATATGAACAATTCATAATTTATTCTGATATTATAACAATTTGTTGTATTGCGATTAGACGTACACAACTTAATATTAAAATTTCCTTAAGTTTTTTTTTAATAGGAAGTTGACGAACTCTGCGCAGTTTTTAAAACTACGTAGGTCTTTTTGCGAATCATATAGTTACATAGATGCCATAACTTAAAATTACACTGTCTGGAGGACTCAGAATTCTCACTGGTAGTCAGGAAAGATATCCGAAATTTCTGAAGTGCACGTCTCTGACGAGACTTCGGAGTATCTTTTTCTGATTGCTACAATAAGATGCTGATAAAAAGATCATGAAAATATCCAGAAATTGGATCCAGAAAGTGAACAATGAGGAAATATATAAACGAATACAACCCCAAAATAACCTAATCCAGAAAATAATCAAAAGGAAACTGTCTGTTTGACCATATACGTAGGATGAACGATGAGAGGAAATTAAAAACGCCGCTGTTTGGGATAATTGAAGGAAAGAACAAAAGAGGAAGGCCCTATTCTCTGTTTGGCCTTCCTGATCAAATGGTTCGGAAACGCTGTACACAAACTGAGTCGTCTTGCACAAAATAGAATGCAATGGAAAAATCATATCAAAACGGTATCAGTCGCCTACAGGCGTTGAACCCATGGTTGTTTTTGTATATGGATATATGTTCCCACAGAGATGGCGGAGAAGAGATGCCAATATCATTACTGTACATTTCAACATTCTAAAGATTTAAATTTAGCAATTTATATCAACTGTGTTGTGATAGTTTCACATCAAGAGAAATGTATATTCATATTTATCTAAAGTCTGTCGTGGCTACCGAAAAAAAAGGGCACACTTTAAAAGCATTCAGAAGGTTAAAATGAGAATGCACCTGTTTAATTTGAGGTGATCATGTTTTCTGGAGAAAGCGATGAGACTTAATGAGAAATGTGATGTAGAGACGTAATAAGGTATGGGAATTTAATTTATTCTTTGTTTCTAAAATTAAAATATGCTTTAAATGCAATCTAAAGAACATTATATGAACCAAACTTCCATAACGGATATAAAATAAATTGAAAAAAAAATGAATGGAAAAGAACAGAATAGATTATTTAGACGAATATATAAACCAAACAAATAATGAATCATAAATCTACCGAGGAAAAAGACAGTACAAAGCTCAGAACAAGCCAATGCATTAAAAAACAAGGAATAGCCCATATTCGAAATCATCATTATAATGATCTTAAATGAGAAAGATGATTGAAATATTTAGAATTATTCTTGAGATACACATACAGATCTCAAGAATTATTCTTGAGATCTATGTGTGTGTGTGTGTGTGTGTGTGTGTGTGTGTGTGTGTGTGTGTGTGTGTGTGTGTGTGTGTGTGTGTGTGTGTGTGTAATTTTTATTCGGATTATGGATTAAACAACAACACTAAAATGTTACTATAATTTGAGTAATTCGCACTAGTTTGGATGTTGTACTGGAATTTTAACAATCAGGGAGAAGCTATAATTCGAAAATCATGAAATAAAGGAAGAATTACCTTTAGATTTATTCAGCAATATACATACTTTCATCAAACATTGAAAAACATTTTTTAGATTTTATTCACAGTTCACAAAAGATTTGATTATAATTACATGTAATGCATCTATCTATTTTCCATCAGTCCATTGGCCCTTTGTAATTTTAGGGTGGTTGGAGAAAGAAGGAAACAAGTTATTGAAATAAGATTGCGGTTTAGTTAACAGTAACGAAATGTAGATTAGTTGGTTTACTTAAAACTATCCCTTGTAATTGACCGACAGAAGTCATGAAACAATGTTGGTTTGATAAGGAACAATAAACATGTTATGTAAGACTAAGGATATCGCAGTTAAAAAAAAAAACTTGTGAAAGGAAAAAAGTTACTTTGTGATAATGATATTCAATTATCACAAAGTAAAGTGAGGCAAAAAATTCGTGGTTAGATAAAATCAAGTCTTCATTCTGAAGAGATTAAATTCAATACGCAAAGAACATATTTTATTAAATAAAATAAGTTGAACATCATATGGATAAACCTTAAATAAAATAAAAGTTAACCAATGTAAAGCAGAAAAGAAAATAACACGAACGTATGTAAATGTCCATCAAGAAACATCTACAACAATTTCAAGAAATGTTTACATGATACCTTATACAGTACTTAAGTGGATAACTTCTCGCTGTCGTCATGCGTGGTTTTGTGTGATAGGAAATTTTATGCTATGATTTCCTTTAAAGACTTTACGGATTGATGAAAAAAGTGTCTCGCACTTTGAATACCAATATTTTGTAAGCTCTGTTACGTTTGTTAGGTCTCTGGTTAAAATGTGTTAGCATCTCAGATATTGTGTTTAATGACGAAGGACCCAATATTTTAAGGTTATGAATGTGACTCAGTCAGGAGAAGGGTCACTAATTTTTCTAATATACTATTTTTTCTATATGTTTAGTTTATTTACACACACACACACACACACACACACACACACACACACACACACACACACACACACACACACACACACACACACACACACACACACACACACACACACATACACACACACATAGATCTCAAGATCACATTCAACAGCAGCAAGCTCTAAAGTACTCCACATCTCACGTAAAAAAATCAAAACAACCTCTTACGGTCTTCCTAAATGGAGGAGACGTTCTCTAGCCAGTGAGCTAAAATACCTAGTAGTAAAAAATAGATGAAAGATTTACCTTCAACAAGCACATCTCATATGTTGCCGAAAAAAGCTTACAAACTGTAAACCTTTTAGCGAAGTCGGCCAGGATTAAGTGGGGATTAGGCCAACGAACGCAGAAAACTACCATTAACATGTTATGCTGCATCTGCCTGGAAACATTCACTAAAATCAAAGAAAAATCGACAAAAGCTAAACAAAGTTCAACGCCTTATAGCCATACGTATAATTAAAGGATACAGGACAATATTGTTCGAGGCAGCTTGCGTTATTGCAGCTCTATCACCGAACACCGATCTGCCTGAAAATACAAGAATTATCTCATATATACGAAGTCACTTCCGGAAGATATAACGGAAATTCCAACATTGATCCAAATTGCTACGGACGTCCGTTTCACTACAGTAAATGGCCTCACCCAGCAAAGAAAACAAATATTTAGGAGAAGGAAAGCTCTGAAAGTGACGAATTCCATATATACGTTGACGGAATCAAAACCGGAGGGATTGTCGGCTGTTCTTTCATTGCATATAACAAGTAGACTATTATAAAAGAACGCTGCGCTAGACTACATCCTCTCTGTTCCAACAACCATGCAGAACAACTTGCTATAGTTCATCCACTTACATATCTCCAGGAATTACAAGTCAACACCTTTAATCAAAAGATAGCAACAATTTACGGTGACAGTAGAAGCACTATAGACGGCATAACAACCAGAACAACCATATAGCGTTAATAGAACAGACAAGAAAGCTGTTTGGAATCTCACTATAATGGGATGGGAAATCAAGTTCTGCTAGGTGAACGGGGATACTGGTGTAGCAGGAAACGAGAGAGCTGTTGAGTTTGCTAAAGAGGCGGCTAGAAACGAACGGCTTGAAACAAGTTACAAGGTATTAGAAATCTGCTATAAAAACACTTGCAGAAGAAATAAACCTAGACTTGTGGGAAAAAGAATGGAAAACATCAAAAACATCAACAACAAAAACATTTCCTAGCATCAGAAGCAGACTCCAGCTGAAAAACACACGCCATTTCTTGAGGTTTCTCAATGCTACTAACGGAACAAAGAAAACTAAGACACTTCTTACACCATCACTTCTTACACAATCACCATCCTGTATTTGCAGTTCACACCTTCAACAGACTGTTGACCACATACTTACGACTATGAGCTACTGGACTCCACTCGCATGCCCCTAATGCAACACGTGATTACTTCTGGAGACAAGTGGCCAGTGTCAAAACTGAAACCTATCGAAAAGTATTACCCAGAATTAATTAAATTTGCCAATAAGATCAACTACCAGTTGTAAAGTAACATAAATTACTGATATTGTATGAATTATACAGTGCAAATATATGTATATATAAAAATATAAATATAAATATAGATGTAAAAGTCGGAATATGTACATATAGATGTAGAAATATAAATATAAATATGAATATTAATACATAATTGGAAATGTAAATATTAATATTTATACAAAATTAGAAATGTAAATGTTAATTACTACTTGGAAGCCATATGTAAAACATGCATTGTATGCAATGGAGCATAGGAATAAATTACTTCCTGGTATTGTTACTATTGGGAGGAAAACGCAAATGTAGCCTTATGAAACCGCCAGCAGGTTTTCTTCCAGTTCTCGTAAGTCATAAAATCTTATTTGTTCTCTTAAATCATAAAACATGCTTATGCTGTGCGAAAAAATGTGGATATCAGTTCTGTTACTGTTTCACCTCCAAATCTTTTATGAAGGAGCCAACTTCGGAAGAGTGGAATTCTGATGAAATCAAAAATGCTCAACATCAGGATCCATTTTGGGAAAGAAGCCTTCAGAATGCTGATCATCCATTTGATTAACTACCTTTTATACCAGAGTTTTTTTTCTTGAGCAGTAGTATAAATTACTTTATGCTAGAATAGGTAAGAATATCACTCAAGAGAAGTTATAGACTTTAATTTGATACTTTGGATCATGAATCAGTATCATGCTTCCCCTTGGCAGGTCAACTTATATATTAAAAGGCTATCTAGAATTGAAGAAGTGTGTTGGTCAACGGTAAAATATGATGTTAAGAACGATGTCAAATCTTGTCATACTTGTCAGCTAAGGAATCCATTCTCAGGGAAGGCAACTTTTCAGTCTGTGGACCTGCCAGTTAGGTCATTTTAGTACATTTCTGTTGAGACAGTTGATGCCTCGACACAACTGAAAGAGGTCAGATATTTGTTGTAGAGGTTATATTGCTTTCCTGAAGCATTTACTCATCGAAACGCGCAGAAACTTTGGCTCGATATTTTGCTGAAAACTTTTGTATTTTTTCCTGAGTGGTTCTTAACTAATGTCGATCCAAAACTTCACATCAGAATTGCTTCTAAGTATATGTAAGTTCTTACATATTACGGAAATATTCACATCTCCACACTAACATCGGTGCAATTCTCGATGTGAGAGAACGAATAAATTTTTGAAATTAATTTCCTCAAGTATGTCAGTGCAAGGATTTAGACTTGCAGCTTTTCTACAGCTTTATTCTCTATTCGGTCTGCTATATGCAGCTCGATCAGAGTAAAACCCATGTTATTGAACAGTCCTGACTTCTTTTACTTCAAATATCTTAATCCTAATGTACGATAAGAAGACATAGATCAATTTTATGGGCATAATACAGAGGTTTATCTCCTCTATGACAATAATAAAAAAAAGAAACTGAAACTTTATCTGAAAGGAGTAGAGTAGCTTCACAGAAGTTGAGAAAACAAATTAAGCTTATGAGTAGAACATTTAGTCTTAGTACAAAACTATGTAGATGAAAGGAAATGTGGCAGTTTACATGTTAATACACCACGAATATACAGAATTTTAGGGGGATTATCATCTCTAACTCACCTTTAACTCCTCTCTAAGCTTGCCGATATTAAATACTCCGATTAATTAATTATTACACATTCAGATGGGATAAAAATAACTAGCAGAAGCGTATCACAATAATGCTCGCAGTTTCTCTTAGGAATCAATTAAAAGGCAAATTCGAACCAGAGCAAAAGTTGCTTACCTTTCAATTACAAAAAGGTTAAAAAATCTTCTAATATTTCCACTAAGAAGGGATCAGTAATGAGTGTTCCTAATGACGCAAGGTTTACTAATCAAAATGCTTGTGGAACAGACCTCATCAGAACAAGATTTTGATAAATTGTGATAAATTTTGATAAATTTATAAAAACAGTTGCTTTCTGAAATTAAGAAACTTCGATATTCTAGTTCTTGTGCTAGTGAACTGAAAAATCCAATGAGGAAGTGGGATTACTTGATGGAAATGTTCATCACTAAAAACGTAAAAGTGCATACCTATATCTGTGACTGCCCAAGTCAGGGACGGATAAACCGTTAGCAAGTTCTGTTATTAAGACCAGATAAACTAAACAGCAAAAATTTTCAACATTTTAATGTTGCAATCCTGTAATAAAAGAATGTACATTTGAAGTTACCATGTGTTGTTAATGGTAGTCTAAAACGAGTTTTATATACATGTTTAAATTTTTTTTAAGGGGGCCTGTTAATGGGTCCATGCAGGTATATTTAAATATCTTTACATGATTTTCGTATACAAAGGATATTGTTTTTTAATTAAAAGTGTAATAAAAGATGTATGAAGTATCGTTATTTTGATAAAATTTGTTAAATGAATATTCAGCTAAGAAAAACATGCAGTAGTAATTGTAGTTTCGCTTTTGACGAGGACTAGCGACGTTAAGCCAAACCGTGCCTCACAGCAGTCATTCGGTCAAAACGTTTAATATTTAATAGAAACAGGAATCAGCATTTCTTATGGCAACACCGACAACCGTCCGTGGACGGACCAAAGGCATATTTCCCTCCTCCCCAATGGCTCACGCCGCACAGTTAAGCAAGCATCTTGAACAACATATTAGCGTACTAGCGCGTCGACGGCACGGCGCTTGCCAAACTAAAACAGCCAACCCTGGCAAAAAAACAAACAAACAAACGAACAAAAAAGTCGCCTTTGCCTTCATTTCGGGTCAGGTAAGAGGAAAAATTAAACTCGTTTTGGATAAAGGTCGACTTTCTGCTCCTGCCTCTCCACATCTCTTACTCAATGAGACGATCCGATGCTGCCACACACCGACTGGAACCTCGTAACGTAGTCTACGACGTTCGGATGGGAAATATCACAAAGTGCAAATCCTTGCCCAAAAGATCTGCTCCTCTCGAACCTTTTCATGTCTTTTAGACAACTGAGGACGCTCACGTTCGAAATGGCGCGCGTGCAGCGTACGGTTGGTGTCCCGTTATAAGAGTACGGTGATTTCATCCTTCTAGGAATAAATAAGCGAGTGTTGTAGCGCGGGAGCACCGCCCTCCGTCCTGTGTTAAAAATGATATCGGGATTGTGGAATACTGAGTATGAAGAGAGATGCCGGTTGTTCAGCGCCAAAGAAAACAACGTCGGTTCCATCAGCAGGACACGCCATGGCATCGGTGTTTGGGGATGCTAAAGGCATTTTGCTTATTAATTATCTTGAAAGGGGTAAAACAATAACCAATAACAATAACGAATATTATCCGTTATTTTAACCAGACTAGGCGAGAAGAGATCCGGTTTGGAAAAGAAAAAATCACCTTTCATCAGGTCAATGCACCTGCCCACAAAGGTGTTTTGGCAATGGGAAAATTAAGAGGTCTGCGCCATGAATTGCTGGAACACCCACCCTATTCCTTAGATTTGGCTCCCTCTGACTTCTATCTGTTCCCAAAACTAAAACTCGTATATATATATATATATATATATATATATATATTGTGTGTGTGAAAAGTTTTTTACCTTCGGGATAATATATATTAAGGATACCAAGTAATTTTATAAGGAGTAAAAAAAAAAACAAGTTATATGAAATTACTTGGTATCCTTAATATATATTATCCCCAAGGTAAAAAACTTTTCGCACACACAATATATATATATATATCATAAACTTGGTTTTTTTTTACTCCTTATAAAATTACTTAGTATCCTTAATATATATTATCCCCAAGATAAAAAATTTTCATATCTTCATCTCATCCAGAGTTTCTTATTCAAAGTAAAAGCACCTTGTAGCAACTTGTATAGGTAAAATTGATAAGGCTCTGTATTACTAAAAACCTTGGTTGAATTCGACATGTCATGGTGGGAGACTGTGAGATGCGGTGATTAATACCAATGAAGGGTAATGGATGGCAATGCTATAGCCAATGAAGTTCTAACTGAGGCTCGGCTATTGCTGTTACCCTCTTGCCATGATCAGAGCTTTAATACCTCAATAACACTTTATCCCTACACTGTCCTCTACAGATGACGGGGAAGATGAAAAGCATTCTTGCTTCGCCCCTTTAAGCCTGTCCTTATAAGGAGAAAACCTTGGTATTTCAGGGTCTAGCTACTAACTGAGGAGACCTCAAAAATAGGTTGAAACCGGTCTGGGTAGTGACCCCCCCCTACCCATAATGTATAACAGTATACATCTCTTAGTGAGATGTGTTTTACATTGTGGGAAATACTAAGAATAGTGATCAGAACTTTATCCACCTTTACAACGAGTTGCCCTGGCGTTGCACTACCTTTAGACTTGCAAAACAAAACTTTAGACTTGCACTACCTTTAGATAAGCAAAACAGTTAAGTTTTACTTATCTAAAGGTAGTGCTTTAGATAAGCAAAACTGTTTTGCTTACTTGGGAGAAGAAGTACAAAAAAAAAAAGTTTATAAAATTACCTGGTATCTTTAATATAAATATATATATAAAATTAGTTGGTATCCTTAATATATATATATATACACACACATTAAAATGTATATTAAAAATGAATATACATATTTTGTTTTAATATTCATTCTTACAGGCATTTAAGCGCCTACGATTTTCCAAGTATCCTTGGATTTCGTAACAATGATTCTATGATAAAGTGGTTATCCTTATGCACATAAGCGATTTTTGTATGCAATAGCTTTATTTCTCCTGCCCAGTTTGTCTGATTGAATATGAAAACCTGGACTTTCGAGGAGGAAAAACGATCTTTCCGATTGGCCCTGACAAAAACCTGCTCTGTTTTTTATCTGGTTAAAGAAAAAACTTTTTTTTACCCTCTCTTTCAGAAACGCAAATTTCTGAAGGAAATGAGTCGCTCCGTTGCGCAGTTACATGAATACGACCTTGATATTTCTCTTCTAATTGAAAGATCTGGTTTTGAATTATCTAACTCACAATGAACCTTTCTAAGTGAAGATTAATGAATGCTTTTCAAGTGAAGGTGAGCTATTCAATATCATACTGATATTGAATGATGATGTCTCTTCCAGTTCCATTTAGTTAATTCATGTTTTCGCACTGAAAAATCGACTTCTTCTTTCTAGCTAAATGTAGTATCTGCTATTTTCCCTTAATGCGACTTTACAAGAGATCCTAACCGGCTTGTCGCAGAGTCTGACGGGGGAGGAGGCAGTACATATCCGTGTGTGAGAAAAAAGTGAAAAATAATCACAAACAACTATGCCCCAGGCGGGACTTTGGATGAAGAGCGGATGAGCTAACCACTCAGCCATCCAGGGCGGTTGTAAAACAGACAAACTGGCTAAAAGATTATACTCAATTAATTGAAATAACATAGTGGTCTTGTAGCCTTGATTGCTTCTGCAGTCTGCAGCTACTTGCCAGCTGACAAAATCAACTTACCAATGGCGAGTGGAAGAACGTACTTGTCGATTCATCATTATGTCCCACTTTCTTAGTCTAAACCAACATAGTGTAAAAATGTAATTTTACATTTTCTAATACTATAAATATTCCATTATAACAAATGTCATGTACTCTAGTCATAAAAATAAATGAATTCCCCAACATATTTTTATTAAGCAGGAGAAATAGATAAAATGCTTTTAGCCCAAACGTTTTGCAAATATATAGAAGGCTGGTCTTTGCCTCTTAACTTAGCCAATATCAAGAAAGTAAATCGAATAAATTTATTCGATTTACTTTCTATGTTTTTATATCAATTCTCCTGAGAATTGAGAGTCTGAACACCATTTTTTTTTGAAGAAAAACTCCTGCTGCCTACATCTAAAATAGATTAACTCTGTAATGAGTTTCAAAAAAAATTCCAGGAAAGCCGCTCAGGAGGTTAACTCTTTTCATATATCTCCTAAATTTGTCAAAATTAGCCAAAATTTTGAAAAAATAGAAACTGTTTTTCTAAAATCATTTATAGGTTTGAGCCCTAAAACAAAGCCAAACGACATCCGTTTATTATTTACCATTTGGAGTAGGACCAAAAGCATTGCCTTGCCATGAGATTCGCATTAATGGAAATAAAACTGTGTCTAACATAGGTGTTACACCATGTGGGATTCTCTGTATGAGACGATTGTGAGATTCTCTGTATATGCCCTGAGACGAAGGCAAGCCTGGTTAATCAATTCTATTTCTAGCCCAGTAATACACATTTCATATTTTGTAATCGTTACTAAATGGTATATATGTTGTTGATTTTATATCTTCTTCTTCTGCAGCTTTTCCCACTTAAGTAGCATCGCTGTTTGTAGTGAGTCTCCTCCACAACCTCCTGTCTTGGGCTGCAGCCACATCTAAGTTCTTCATCCTCAAGTCCTCCTCTACCATCTCCCTCCATCCCTTCTTTGACCTCCCGCATTTCCTCCTCCCCTGCACATCCATCTGCATGATCTTTCTTCCCACATACTCTGCCTCCCTCCTCATCACATGACCAAACCATCTCAACCTTGCCTCCTGTATCTTTGCCTCTAAGTTCGTAACTTTCACCGTTTCCCTTACATAGTCATTTCTCAGATGATCCTTTCTGGTCACACCGCACATCCACATAAGCATTCTCATCTCCGCTGCCTCCATCCTACTGATGTTATTTTTCCTCAGGGCCACAGTTTCCATAGCATACGTAATAGCTGGTCTCACTACTGTCCTGTGGATTTTGCCACTTAGATTGATCGGCACCCTCTTATCGCATACACTCCGTGTATGCGATAAGCCATCTCTCTCTCTAGTTCCTCTATCCTGCTTGTATCCTGCATCCCACTTCCTTCTCAGCCTCCCAATCCTCATTCATTGTTGAACCTGAGTATCTAAATTCACTGACCTTCCTGATGACATTTGCTTCCAGCTCCAGATCTGTCTCCTGGCTGCCATCCACTTTGCAACACATATACTCTGCCTTACGTCTGCTCAGTCTCATACCTCTCACTTCCAGTACTTTCCTCCAACTTTCTAGTTTCGCTGCCACTTCTTCTCTTGATTCTGCATACAACATAGTCCAAGGCACGTCTTCTCTAACCTCCTCCGCTACCACCTCCATCATAATATTAAACAGGAATGGGCTTAATGCTGTCCCTGGATGCAAGCCAACTGTCATTGGAAAAGTTTCTGTCTATCTCAGGCAGGTCCGAACTCTTGTCTTCACATTTTTGTACATCTACTGCACCAGCCTGACATATTTCTCCTGTACCTTCTTCTCCTTCAGACACCTACAGACTTCTTGCCTTGGCACTCTCTCATACGCTTTCTACAGATCAATAAATACCAGATGTAACTCCTGTTGCTTCTCTCGAAACTTTTCCATCAACTGTCGTAACCCAAAGATGGCATCTGTCGTCGATCGACCAGGCATGAAGCCAAATTGCTCCTTTGCAATCTGCACTTCCTTCCTCATTCTTCCATCAGGAACCCTCTCTAGGATTTTCATTGTGTGGGACATCAACTTTATTCCTCTGTAATTCGTACAGTCTTGTGCATCCCCTTTACTCTTGTAGATGGGACAATAGTACTTTTCCTACATTCCTCGGGTATATTTTCATGTTGCAAACTTTTATTAACAGGTCCCACTATAGGTCAATTCCCTCTTCCACCAGTGCCTTCCATGCCTCCACTGGGATCCTGTAAGGCCCGCCGATTTTCCATTCTTCATTATCTTCACTTCCACTCTACTAATGTTCTGCACCATCCCCTCATAAGGTTCCCCATCTTCACTGTGAGTCCTTGCATTTTCTTCATTCAAAAGCCCTTAAAAGTATATTCTCCATCTGTTTCTTATATCCACATCCCTATTTAATACCTTTCCTCCAGAGTCTTTGATCTGCCTCACATGTAAGATGTTCCTTGATGCCTTATTTCTACATTTTGCCAATCGATAAATCTTTCTCTGTCCTTCCTTTGTTTCTAATTGATCATAAAGGTCTTGATATGCCATGGCCTTCGTCTGTTCAACAACTCTCTTGGCTTCTCGATTTCTCTTTCTCTCTCTGTACTCCTCTCTGTCCTCTTCCACTCTTTACTCGTCCCACTTATACCTTGCCTTTCTCTTAGCCGTCACTGCTTCTTGTACATTATTATTCCACCACCAACCCGCTTTCTGCTCTCTAATCTTTGTGGATATTTCATCAAGCACTTCAATTGCACAGCTTAGAATTGCTGTTGAATTATGTCTGCACCAATCTTGTACACTTTCTAGTCCATCCCAAATCCTCTCTAACCCCTTCTCTCTAAAACGGTTCGTCATACTCTCTTCTTTTAAGAGAAACCACTTAATTGTTTTCCTCCCATGGCTTCCAAATGTTCTTATCTTAGACTTTATTTTAAAGTTTTTATTTTAAAGTCTAGTGAAAATGTACTCAATCTCTGACCTGTTATTGCTAAATGTTATCAAATGCCCTTCCCTCTTACAGAAATCGGAGTTCACAATTAGATTTTGGACTTTGCAGTAAGTCTTAAATCCTCTCTCCTTCCTGGTTCATCATTTCCACTCCATAGCCACCATGCACCTTTTCACAGTCCCTATTCTGCCTTCCTATATGTCCGTTCAAGTCTCCTCCGACAATCAACATCTCGTTTTCTTCCAGTTCTCTCATTACTTCATCTAGCACTTTCCAGAATTCATCTTCCTCTTCTGCTGTACAGTCAACTTGGGGGACGCACCCATAAGACGATCAGTTGCTCTTCTCCAAGACCCAGTTTCATTCGCATGATCCTATCATTCTCCTACCCACTTCCAGTACTTCGCCCTTCATTCTGCCACACACCACAATTCCGACACCATTTCTTCCCTCTTTATTCGCTCCAGAGTAGAACACTTTATACCCTTCTCTTAGTTCCTTCGCCTTTTCTCCCTTCCACCTTGTCTACTGCATGAATAAAATGTCCAACTTCCTCTTCCTCATCATGTCTGACACCCCTCTCTTCCCCTTCTCGTTATACTTCCAACATTCACCGTTTTATCCTGGCTTGGGACCGGTACCTACTGGGGCTAGCTTGTCCCCTTCGGTGGCTGCAGTAGGCGAAATGACATAGCAAGATAGGAAACATTAACCCCTAGCCTTCGAATACTCTAATAGCATTTGGGGTAAGGAACAAGAAGAGAAGAAAGCAGCAAAGAAAGAAGGGGAGGGACCAGTCTACAGATAATATAACAGATGCATATTACATGAAGTAAGGCATTGTCCAGCATCAGGTACCTCGGGTTTGCCATTCCCGAGGTTGTTGCTGATTTTATATCCATTTATTTTATTGTCTGCTGGTTGCTTTAAACTATACCTTTCTGCATGCTGGATATGTATTTGATGATCAGTAAGTATTGTTGATGTTTGAATTTTATCTCTTACGTAGGGGAATAAACTGAAGTGCAGGAACTAGAAAAGTATTTCAGTTTATTCCGTAAGTTCTCAGTATGAAAATCATTTTGAGAGCATTTACAAGTAATATTCCAACAATTATTGTTAAGTGATACAGTTTTAATTTGAAACAATCTTAAAGCATAAAAGAAATAAAGTTCTACAATGACAGTTCGATTTTGCTAATACGAATGATGAGAATAGGATATAGTGACGTAAATAATAAAATGTTTATAGGATCCGTTAATGGGTCTCCTGGGAGAGGAGGAAACGAACATTTGGATGATTTGAATAAAGTGGCTATGTGGGCTAACTGGGGGATGTCAATTTAACATCAACATGTTAAATTGACATCCATGCAAGTATCATATTGGAGACGTTGTATTACAGAAGGTGGGGGAAAGCTAGAGATCTTTTGATATCGTATATAAAGAATTAAATTTCAAGGGACATATTGCAAAGTTGATAATCATAGCACAAAGAAATGCCAGTATGTGCATAGATTCGGTCATCTGCTTCCTGGGTGAGAAGTAAGCTCTGATAAACGTTCAGAGGCAAATAACAAAAGCAATGTCGGGATAGTGAAATACTGACTATGAAGACAGGTTGAGAGAATGTAAATTACAGGCGCTTGTCAATAGGCAGAAGAGGGGATATGATTGAAACATAAATTGCTAAGGGGTGCTTATAAAATAGATCTATATATCTATCTATCTCTCCTTTCCATCTGATTCAGACGGGTAGGGTCTCCTCCTAATGAGGAGTCATGGCGAAATAATGCAGCCGGCACGCCACTCCTCTGCTACAACCCTATTTGGGGGGGGATATTCATTACTGTAGTCCGTGTGTGTTCAAGGGGTCGGGTTTGCATGCTTGCGGGATGAAAAAACCCCAGCTAAACTGGGGGAAACCCTACTGCGCGCGCCCAAGACTGGCTATCTTGGTTATGGCTGAGGAAGCTCAATCCTCGAGCTCCTCACATCACGGACGCGAATCGAACCTAGGACACTCCTTCCCCAGACATATGGTTGCGAAGCGCACAGCCACTAGGATAACCGCTCGGACTATCAAATTGATACTCAGGATGTTTTTCAAAGGGTTGAAGGAGGGATGGAGAATAGAGACAAGAGGCATTTCTTAGAAGTTGTATAAAGGTGTGGTACATAAGAGAATGTGGAATGACTTTTTTGCAAGGAAAGTGATTGGTGAGTGGAATTTATTTCCAAATGAGGTGGAGAGTGCATTAACATTGAACCAATTTAAGATAAGGTATGAAAAACATTTTCTCTGTTATAAGGAATCTTACTATTGCCTCCGTACTATTACTACTACTACTAATAATAATAATAATAATAACTAGAAAAGTTACAGTAGAAATGAGTATGGGTATATTAGCATAATCATGCAATTTAGAATTATATTAATTAAATCAATAGTCCAAATGCCAAAAAGCAAAATATAGATTACCAACAACAATATTTTTTTTTCACTTTTTGTAAAACAAAAGTTTCTACTAAAAAGTTTATCAGTTTCTAATAAAAGTAGAAACTGATAAACTCTTTAAAAATTATTTTAAAAAAAAATTAATTAAAAGAATTAAGTACTAAATTAATGTTAAATATTAATAAATGAAGTTTAAAAAATTATAGAAACAATAAAGGTTTGAAAACAGCACTTTTTCCATTCATTCATTTCCTAGGTTCCTCTGGAATTTGTCACTTCTGCTCTTCTTCTACCGAAAGAAGTTCCTTTAACTGTGATGGTGAGAAATGCCGTGCCAGCACCTAAAGAAATCAGAACGCGATGAATAATACACAATTATCGAAAGAAAGGTTGAGACTTATCAGGACCACCGTATTAAATAGTATTTATGTATGTGATATAATATCATATTCAATGCGTTTATTTCCAGATTATGATTTTCCATTTTCATTTTTTACATCAACCTGTCACAGTGGATTCTCATATCTCGTACCAACTTGAAGAAATTGCAACAGTTACGAATCTCTTTAGTGTTAATCACCCTTCTGTTTATTTTTTTTTATTTATTACAATAAATATTTTGAAATATTTATTGTAAGTATATGTCTCATTTTTTTTTATTAACGAATGATTTTAACTGTTTGATTCAATGGATTTTGACATTAAGAAGGTCATTATTTGGTTTCTTAAGTAACTTAATTTTGAAAAAGTGTATATGGAAGTCATTCCTTTATAAAATTGCAAATTCGTTATAACCAATACTGTAAAGAAAATTCAAAGCATTGAGGAACTTTTGAAATTTATCATTAACTATTTAAAACCTGGTATAATTTTGGAATAAAAAAATAAAAAGAATAAATAAATAAAAATAAAGCAAACATTGCCTAGAATGAAGTCATATTTCAAATTTGATTTCCTATCCTTTTCATATTGTTATTTCTCCCATTTTTGCGTAAAATAAAAAAAAGTAATATATTTTTAATACCGATAAAAAAATCGTGAAACATAACAGGTCAATAATGACAGCGAGTGAGTTAAAAATACTCACTATTCATATTTTATGAATACTACATACTTTAACCAAGCCCCATCTTCCGCTTTGCCTAGCCAAAGTAATCCATCATCATCTTGCTGTTAATGCGCTCCATTTCACAAACATCGCTCTGGTGATCCAAGAAACCAGAGGAACCAGAATTTCTTTAAACTAAGATTTCCTATCCCTAGGAAATCTTAGTTTAAAGAAATTCCCTCAGTTTGCATTTTCAATTTGAACAAATTTAAAATGCTTTCTTTAATGCCGTGTTCAGTCCCAGAGCAGGTCGTCAACTCATCATCACCACCTTACACTTGGCCACATAATTACCATTCCTTCCTATTACAATTGACAGCAGAGTGTCTGTTGTATTAATAAGGAAATCTACTGATTTTGAAATATAAAATTTGCCATTTTGACTCAGTCAACGATAATTCAACACCATTTACCATCATCAAGCTCAATCGTAAGAAGATATTCTGAAATGGTGAGCATTGCGAGAAAATGCAATCAATTATTACTTATTTAATTACATTTATTAATATTTAAATCGAATTATATATATTCCTATGATACAGAGGAAAAACATCAGAAATACAAAAAAATAAAATAAAAAAGATCTTGGAACCTTTTTTCTATATGTATTGAAATTCAAATTACAATATTATTATTATTATTATTATTATTATTATTATTATTATTATTATTATTATTATTATTATTATTATTATTATTATTCAAATTTTAAAAGATGTGTATTGTTGAATACTCAGTAGAATAATGATGTCAAATTGATACTGTTCTACATTGTTATTGCAAACACATTTTAACCCTACTGATTGTTGTAATAATAGAATCACAAACACTTAATACAGTATTTGGCTTAACTGTCACTATAGTGAATCTTCATCAGAAATGGGCTTGTCGTGTATAATTACTGTCGGCGATATTCTTCACAGGAGATGAAATGTCTTAAAAGCTTCATCTTTCAGATGTACAAAGAATTTCGCTTCAGGAACAGTCGTCTCTTTGATCCATTGTATCGATCTTTCGTATACAGTAATTTACAGTCACATTCTAATATATACTTGCATTTGGTAAGAACTAATTATGTCCATGATCACTATATACATACATATATAATTTAAAAAAATAAATAATAATAAAATACAAATATAATAAGAACTCCAGAAGAAAGCCAATTACCGGTTCGATTGTAACTGACGACTACAGAACTCTTGCTATGCCTTTCAGAGCCCCTTCCCAGTTAGTCGATCGTTGGCATAATTGAAGTAAGTTATTTATTTTTATATTTTATGACTAAAAGTCTTGTTTTAAACATTTCAAAAAAAATTGACTTTAGAGCTCATAGTATTACTTACTCTCTGACACATAAAGAGTGATTAGAATATCAGCCACGTATACTTACTGATAAGAGCCTTCATGTTGTTGATGTGTATGCTGGAATACTGTTGCGTCGATTTCGATATCAGGAGGTAATCTGTTTTGTCCATCGATCGATTACTTTATTGGATCTGAAGCGGTTATCGGGCATTATATTCCTGAAATACCCTTTCTTATCTACCTTAATACAAAGTGCTTCTGAAATTTGCAGTTACTTTAGATGCTTGAGTTAATACTGCTACAGTGTTGTAGAAAAGTATCTAATTGAGGCAGGCGTGCTAATTTCTTTCCATTCATTCTGGGTTTGAATTTTACAATGGGACAAACGACATTGTTTTTTATATCACCACTAACACAAGTATTCTTTTTAGTTACTCCGACTTCGAGAATACTATTGTTATTTCTGTGATTAGATATAGCTAGACGTCATCATGTTAATAAAATATCTTCATACGATCACGTCTAGCTATACCAAAACCATTCTCCATTCTGTGCATACTCCCTTTTAATCTTCAATAATGATACTTGAAACACGTAATCTCTTAATTACCGCTATAATAAATCTTTCACAAATTTAACAAATTCATCGAAGCACATCATTGTGATATAAGTGCACTTGTCTTCATGTGAAGAAGAATGTGCAGTGTTCTTAAGTAAAACAGCAACTTATCGACTCGCCTTCAGAAATGCTAGTGAATTCTTCCAAGAAATTAAGGAAATGATCAAAGAATTATGCCCCTTTTGATGCGAATCATCATTTTTGATACAAAATCCAATCCTCCATAGTGGTTTTTCACATAACTTATTTTTTAATGTAGTCCGGAAATTATTTTCCTTGGAGCCCACTGTTTCTTTCTTTCTTTTTTTTTTTAAACACACCTAAAACTTGGAAGAAAGACCTCTCCAAATTAGCCCAAAATTATCACAAAGAAGATACTTATTTGAAAACCATTTCTGTAACTTGATATTAACAGAAATTGTGCAAAACATTTGCATAAGCCTATAATTAAAAAAAAAAAAACGTCTGGAGGAGATCTCACAACTGACAGTCTAAGGAACACTTCTTTACCATTGTACTCAGCAATATTCTTAATTTATCTCATTTGAAATGGTATAAGAAACGATAATATCACCATTTTTGAACATTTTACTAAGACAACATTATCACAACTGATAATTTCATAGCAGGAAACTCAGTCGCAATTTCCACACTGATACATAAAACAAGGGATGTGATGCAACTTTCCTTAGATGGGATGTCAACTATCGTGTGTTGTACGGAATGACGTCACTCAAGAGCGCACGCTTACGCTATATATATTGAGTGTGCAAGTGTCACGGGTTGGTACAACTACAACTGTCACGGGTTGGTAAGCACAAACCTGATATCTCATTTGGTGGCGAAGAATTGTTAACTATTCACAACAACTCTTACACACGACAGGGAGTTGGACGACAGCCTTCGCAATGGAGATATTCGAAATTAGCATTCCAAACTGGCTTTTATATGCAGTGGTGGTTCAGCTGGTGATCCTGATGGCATCATACTTGTAAGTAACAGCTTCCTGTTTTACAATTAATTCTCTTCGTTACTATAACGAAAAGAGTATTTTAGTATATTAGAAAAAAGCAAATACCGACCGCATTCCCTAATTCCTATAAACGTTCAGAAGCATAATAAAAAACAGATGAAGTACTATTAATAATAAATTATGTCTATCATAATAATAAATTATGTCTATCATTTATAATCCACGAGTATCTACTGCTTTTCCCAAAATAAAATTAATAAATAAGGATTATGAAAATACGTAAAGATGAAAATCCCAATTTGGAACAGATTAATAAGATTCCTATTCATAAAACTGTATCTGTATTGTAAATACTATACAAATACGACAAACCATGATATCATTTAGGAATCAATATTTCACTTCTTTTGTGGTTTTACTTCAGCCAGTAATTCAGACCTTTGATCGCGTTCGCTTAATGTCCCAGTATCGACATCTGGTGGTGTGTAAAATAATATTGAAATTATTTCTATTGCAAATTCAACACTGTGCAAATTAATAATCCTTAATTAATAAAAATGAAGTCGAAATTGTTCCAAATATTATAATTTGAATTGGAATTCAATATTACTAGTCATTCCATACTTTTCGAGTTTATATTGAAATTTAAGGGCAAGTATTTAGAATATAGTTATGTTTTTTCCCCAATTTCATTTGAACCATTTTAATGGCAAAATTGTGGAAAACAAAATTATGTCTTTAATGCATAGACTGAAACAACTATGGGTCAGCAGAGTGTGAAAATGAAAAATATTATTACATAGAAGACTGAATTTACGAAACTAATTTCACCTTTTTATGATTGTCTGCAATCGCAGTCTCACGGCTTCTTCTCCTCCATCTCCTTCTCTTCCTTACCTTCCTCTCTTCGTGTTCCTTGACACATCTTGAGCATGCCTCATTCAGCTGAACTTCTACCAAAGCTTTATCTCAATTGGCCCTTATGTAGCTGATGGTCCCCTGAGAATGACAACTCAAAGATAACACCTCTACATTTCGGTGGACTAAAATGAAGAAGGGAAAATTCTCTGCAGATGAGAATTAGAGCAGTTAGACTAAAAGACAAATTAGTTCTAAACAGCTGATTTAGAAACCCATTTAGGGCGAAAAATTTTATGAAGATATTGTCATCTGAAAGTAAATTAGTCACATCTGGAGCCGTCAAGGTTTTTCTTTTCGGAAACTACTTTTTTTTTATATTGCGAAACAGAGAAACCTACCAAAGGAACTTATGAAATTTACAGCCATAACACACTGCTCATAACTGTTTCGACCGTAATTCCAAAAAACCATCAACCACAGCCGCTGCAGGCACCTCTATAAGTCGCATCATTTAATCAATGTATAGATTTTAGTCCTAGATTGTTTTACCTACTTCGTCTCAAAAAATGACGGATATCTCACTAAAACAAAATCTTATTTACAAAAGAGTAAGCCAAGTACTGAGATAGCAGGAAACCCACAATTAAGTACAGTTACGTGGTTGATGTTAAACGTTTACTTGTTCAGAATGCAAAATTCAGAATAAAATTCGAACAGTATCATACAACAGAAACAACATATCACTAAGTAAAAAAAATAATGTCAGTAAATTTGAAAATTACCTTCTTCGCTGAGTACTAGAATTTTTTCTAATAATAAAAACACAAGCGTCAAATGCAATGTAATTTGAATTAAATCTGATTTATCTACTCAGATGTCGTTTTTCTATTTTATTTCAGTTATCTTACCAAGACCCATAACTATTGGCAATCAAGAGGTATTCCATGTTTGAAACCTTATCCACTAGTTGGGACATTTCTTGAAGTATTTGGAAAGGTAAGATACCTGATGTTTTTACCAGAAGTCCTCAGGGTTTAAGATTAATGTTGCTTTTTATATGATTAAAGAAAAAAAAAACTAATTAAGTTGATAAAAGTTTTGATTGAAAAATTGACTGACTTAAACTTGATGAAGCAAAGGTGTGGTGAAAAACGAATATGATAAAAGGAATATTCATGTGAAAAAACAGTAAATGACGCGATACGAGATTTGCGTTTAAAAGTATGAAGAACCCACTGATATGCACCTACGGTATATGCACCAATTATGGTATATGTATGAATTTTACGGTGGGAGGGGGTGAGCAGGTTAGTTAGACCTGACTGGAATCTAAACTACAAAATATTGTTTCAGTTATATTAATAAATTCAATTAACATTAATTTCTAGAGATGTATTAAGTAAGTCAGTAGAAAATATTGTGCTTTCGTCGAATTAATGCTCTAAAGAGATATCTCAGATGAATCACGTGCTGAATAACTTTGAGAATACAGACTTCGAAATCTCTTGAAGTGAAGAAATTTCCTTTTACAACTAATTAAGCAGAAAAAGTCAGCAATAGGTTCCTGCGTTAATTGAACAGTTTATCACTTTTCAGTAATAAAATGAATAGCTAATAATTATAGCAATGTAAATGTAAGTCGTCCGCGAGGTTAGCCTAGTGGCTATGTGCTTTGCAACTGTAATCCTGGGGAAGGATTGTCCTTGGTTCAATTCCCGTCAACGACTGAGATATCCCAATGTTTTATCTCAATTGGTCCTTATACAGCTGATGGTCCCCTGAGAATGACAACTCAAAAATAACACCTCTAAATTTCGGTGGACTAAAAAGAAGGGAAGATCCTCTGCAGATGAGAATCATTGTAGAGCAGTTTGTCTAAAAGACACATTAGACCCGAGGAGCTCATGGATCTGCCATAGCCAAGTTAGACGATCTTGGGCATAGGGAGCAGGGCTTTTCATCCCGAAGCAGGCAAACTGTAGCCTGTGTGTTCACGGGTACGATTCACCGGAATCCTACAGAATAAGTTGGTTACTCCTGATTCCTGGAGGTATCCTATGACTGTAGGATTCCGGTTCCGAATGTCTAAATGGTAAAAAGTCTACGCGTGAGCGTAAATTAGGGAATGGTAAGTCAAATTGCGTGATTAAAATAGTTGAGATGATAGGTTGAAATCCAAATATCATTATCACTTTCTAGGTAGAACAGAGAGCTAATAATGCAACCAGACGTTGAAATTGAAGTAGTTTTACATTATTGAAGATATTAATCTACTTTATGCAACAGTTTACAATGAATTTATTTCAAGTCGACATGAAATAAACTCGAAATATCTTCGTAAATATCATTAGTGAAGTAATATATCATGAAGTGATATTAAGTTTGATATTAAGCTAGCAAGCAGTTGTCATAATATAATATCACGTTATCATATCTTATAATTTCGATATCATACAATCTGATTAATCTCTATGATATCATATTGAGTTTCATATTAAACTTCATTTCATTAAATAGCATTATCTCTGGAAGAAAAAAATCGTCACAAAGAACTGGCAGGCCTGCCCACCCAAATCACAATCTAGTAGCGGTGATTACAAATAATAAATGTGCCTTCTATAAAGTAGATCTTCTAGCTGAATTTAATTGGGTGAACTCTACGACATCAACTTCAGTGCTATCAAAATACAGTCCTATCGTATTTCACTGAGAAAGATCGCACTGCGCTTGCCCTCATCTTTCATAATCTAATATCCATCTCTGCTCAACGTTCGACTCTCCTCTTGGACTGACTTACACTTCTAACATTTCCTGGCAGTAGTATATAAAATTCACAGGCTCGGGCACCTTCGAAAAATTAAACATCATTTTGCCCTCCTCATATTACGTCAGTACAATTTCTAAACTTCATATATCCAAATCCACTATGCCTTCGAATAATTTGAATCAAATTTTAGGTTAGTGTACCAAAATCCCTCCAAAATTCTTGATGTCACCCAAAAGAAAGAAATCCAAATAACTGATGACCCTCTTTCTCTCTCTCTCTCTCTTTCTCCCCCCCCTCTCTCTATCTATCTATCTAAGAACCCAACTGAGTTACTTTTTCCCAGTCGTCAATTTCTGTCGAATTTCGTCACTTTCCTTTAAGCCTGTAACAAAAAGAGTAACATTGCCTGTTCTTTCATGCCTTCTATCTCTTTATTCTGGAACATATTTCCGACAGAGTTTATACTACAACTTTCATTTATTCAAAAACCGTGTTTCTTCTTTAGTCTTACCCGTACACGAATATGCTCTGCAAAGGGTTTCCCACGCTCTTGTGTGTGTGTGTGTGGGACTGATGACGTGTTGTGAGCATGAATCCTACCCAAAGAAGATTGTAAAACTACAATGCATTCCTATGGAGATAGCCTTAGAATTAGATTATGCGGAATTCCTATCCTAATAACCAAACATGGAACTTCTCGAGCCACCTCAGGCTTCTCTATAAAGATTATGATCTCACGCATGATATTCATTTACCATCTCTGGATCACAGCTCATTAAAATCGACGTCTTGTATGTTCTGTGTATTTGATGAGTTTAGCTGAATAATGTTTTCTTATTTTTCGCTCTGCATTTATTTGATTTTTACCTTGCGATCTTTTTTATGTTGTAACTTTATATTCTTCCTTGAAAATTGAGAATATTTTGCGAAACCACAAAAATCATCGGTTTTTCAAGGATGATAGCAGTATGTCTTTTTCTTAAGGATGTATATAGTTGTTGTTTAAATTTGTTGATTACATTTGAAAATTCGAAACTTTTTTTATCTCCCTACACGAGAATTACCAGACTGAATACAATAACACTTAATTCTATCTGATTTGTTTATAATTCCAGCTGCAATGAAATAGTTTCATATCTCATTTATTATTATAATTATAATCAAAACCATTTTACATTAAAAAGTCTGCGATTTTGATAATTTGGATGCATTAATTATAGTATGAGATACTTTTCCTTATTTTACTTTATTGTTTTTGTAGGAAATTCATACTAAACAACTGGAATTGTACCGGAAATATGGAAAGATGTTTGGGTAAGCATATAATGTAGTTATTTAAGTCTTCTTCTTCTTTCAGGCTTCTGTAGATGTAATTAGCTGCCTGCACTCAGATTCCACTCCACACGATTCCTCCAATTCTTATCCCGTAAGATTCTTTTCTCTATTACCTTTAAAGTGATCCTTTTCCAGAACATGTCCATGTTACTTCAAACCATCGTAACGGGAGGCACTCATACTTCGTCTGAAGTAATCCATTTCCACAACTTCTACTTGTCTCATGACTAAATGCAAAACTTAATATATGATCAATGACAATTGACAATTGAATGAAAATACCTACCCTTAGAGGGGTGCAACAACAGAGAAATGGCCAGCAAGCTGAATTACATTATCTATACTTCCTAATTATGGGACTCAACACTTCTAGGACAGATGAGACTTGAAAAAAAAAATATATATATCCAAGTTCTATAGAAGATTATTGAACTGTGTAATGAATATCAATTGCCACTATGTCTTGGTTTTATTGACTTGATTCACTTAAAACTTGTGCAATAATTAAAGCATTACGAAACCAACAAGTGGAGGAGCCATACATCAGTATCATCAAATCAGCAGCATACATCAGTGCCACAACAACAATTCATTTCAATGGAAACATCTCTACTGTGGGAATACAGAGAGGTATAAGACAGGGTGCCACAATGTCTCTAAAATTACCTGCCTAGAAGAAATATTCAAACGTTTTGATTGGGAAGGGAAATGTCTGAAGAAAAATAAAAGATATTTAAGACAATTACGCTTTGCAGATGACATAGTTATCATTACTTCAACTGCGCATGAATTACAGACTCGTATTTATGAACTCCAAATTGCTAACAAAACAGCTGGCCTGAAGCTAAACCTAAAGAAGACCAAAGTTATGTTAAATAGCTATGTCTAACTAGAAATAAAAAAAATTAATAATGAGGAAATTAAACAAGTAGATTATTTCATATACTTAGGACTACAGATATCAATAGAACATAATATCATGGATGAAATTAAAAGGCCCACGATTCTTGGGTGGAAAGCATTTGGAAAATTACATTCAATATTCCAAAGCCAACTACCATTATTCCTGAAGAGAAAAGTTTTTAACCAATGTATTCTTCCTATACTGACATATGGCTCTGAACCATGTACACTGAATGCAAGGAAATTCAAAAATTAAAAAGAAGTATGCTTGGAATCACAAGATTGGATCACAATAGGAATACATGGGTACGAGATCAAACCAAAGTCTCTGACATCATAGGAAGAGTGAAACATCTGAAGGGGCAATGGGCTGGGAATATTGCTCGAAGACAAGATCAACGATGGAAAAAAGAAATACTGGATTGGATTGGATTCCACGAGAGGAAAAACGACCACGACGCCGACCTAAACCACGGTAGATTGATGATATTATCAGATTTTCAGGAGTAACATGGGAAAGGAGAACTATGGACAGACAGTTTTAGAGTAATCTTAGAAAGCCTTCATCCAGCATTGGATCGACAATGGCTGATGATGATGATATATATCCATTTTTTGCCAACGTTTTAGTTACCAAAAAGGAGATGTTGGAGCACCTTTCACTCTAACATACTGTTTCAGTACTGGCGAGCATCCGGTCTCACTCAGTTATCGACAACAGCTTACCAGGTGATTTTGAAAGTCTTGGGATGACAGTACGGCAAATAACTGAAGCATCTCGAGAGATCCGATATAGTGAGACTTCCACAGACGTTTTTTTTTCTAAGTTGTGATAGTGCTAAAAATCCTGAAATACAATACATCTCGGCTTATCCAAATTTTAATGAACACAAAGAAAGTAATTGGACTGCTCTGAACTAAGAAAACAATTGCAGTTTCACACATGACGTCATCTATGTTTATTCATTCGTTTATGATTATTCCTTGTCGTCTAGGATTTCTCATATCGCTACCGATTCCATTATTATTATTATTATTATTATTATTATTATTATTATTATTATTATTATTATTATTATTATTGAGGGCGCTGTTTAGGCATACGAACGGTTGCATGGTTGTATCGCTGGTCCCGTATTTTATACTTTAATGTGGTTCAAACTCCTGTTTTTAATTTAAAAGTGTCACAGAGTAACTCTACTTGTCACTCTGAAGACAGTGATATATAATTCTTCGAAATTTGCCAAGTGGAGCCCAAATTTTGAGTATGCTGAAAATTGAGCAAAGTTCACCGTGGTCACTAACGAGCATAGAACAAAGGACGTCGTCATCTTTATAGTTTTCCAAGGGATGAAAGGTGAGAGAGTCATGAAGTGCAACAAGTTCTTGAAGGAATTATCGTCCGACGGAAGTCATATAACTTGCAGGAAATTCCTTAGGAATCTGCACTTTACATGTTCCTGAATATTAGAAACAACATGGCAACGCAAATCCAATGCCAAACGCGAGGAATGGAAATACCTATACTGCATAGAGAACAAGGAAACGTCGCCACCCACGACGCAAATGATTACGCCGGAGGCAGAATCGGACGATGAACTGAACGGACAAAAAAACACCGGTGAGTTTTATAATTTGAATTCCGTAAATTTATTACTAGAAAAAGGTTTAGAGAATATAAAAGCCAGCTTAGTAGATCTTGTCAAAAAACTTTTTGATAAACAGAATAAACAAATAACAGAAAAATCAGCGAATATGAAGAGTTTGTTACATTTAATAATTCAAAAGTTCGAAGTCTTACAAACGGTAAAAGACATTAAAACTAGCATTAACGTACTAACTGACAGGCAACACAAATTCATAAAAGACACATCCGAACTCCGTCAATAATTTAACTCCCTGATACTACAATACGAAGTTTTAAATCAACAACAACAACATAAAGAAGACCGTGTCATAAACGGTCTCCCAGAAACGGAATCCACAGAAAATCTCAGAGGCACAGTTTTAAAGTTAGGCCATGCAATTGGCATTCCCCCCTACAGCATAATGATATTCAGACCATAAATCGGATTCCAAGGAAGAACAAATAAAAAGATGCCACGACCCACACCGGTTATAGTCTGTCTGACAAGCAAAGCAACAAGAGACAATCTCATAAAAGCCAGTAGAATGAAAAAAAAAAAAAAAAACAGTTGCGAAGGATTTAAATACATCGCAAGACAATACGCCAATCTTTCTATCTAAGTATTTAACACTTTTTAATCAGAATATTTTGAACCAAGCAAGAAAGAAAAGACAGAAAAAAGTCTCGATTTTTGTGGATCAAAGACGGCAAAATATTCTTGAGAAAGACACAAACTTCAAAGTCTATACAAATAAAAAGCTCAGAAGATATAGTTGGTTGCTAAACTGAAACAAAAGACTCCAATTTAGTTTAAAAAGAAAACCTCAACACAACAAAAATGAATGTGAACCATCAGATAGATGCAATCACACCAGAATACATCACCAATTGTACTTTCGAATCACTTGATGCATGGAAACAACACACAGTACAAGCGAGAGGTCGCTCAATCTTGCATATTAACATCAGAAGCATCCGAAAACATTGG
This sequence comes from Typopeltis vanoorti, assembly GCF_054136105.1. Classification (NCBI taxonomy): domain Eukaryota; kingdom Metazoa; phylum Arthropoda; class Arachnida; order Uropygi; family Thelyphonidae; genus Typopeltis; species Typopeltis vanoorti. The sequence goes on from NC_143568.1 coordinate 63,800,055, forward strand.
TTATTGTTACAGGCTTATCTGAGGAATTACACTGATATTATTGATATATTGATCCTAACAGAAGTATCCGTAACTAATGACGAAGCGACTGCTTTCCAAAATCCAGGTTTCCAACAACATAGATCATGCCGCCAAACAAAACGAAGGAGTGGAATATTAATATTTATTGAACATAAATTAATAGCAAAAGAAACTGCATATCAGTTTGAGCATGCTGAAACCCTTTGCCTCGAAATCACTAATGCAACCAACAGACAGCATCCCATAATACTAAATGCTATTTACAAGCCACCAAACTTAAACATGATAAAATTCTTGCACGAACTCAATTGCTAGCTTTCATGCCAAGAAATATGCTCAACCGAATATGATAATTGGCGACATAAACATAAATATTGCAAACTAAAACCAGAACAACACTGTACAATACCTAGACATGGTATCCATGTAAAATCTAATACCAACAATAACATTATGTACTAGAGAACAAGAGTTACACTGCATCAGTCATAAAGTGCAAAGTAACAGACCATTACTTCACCGCTCTAAATCTGCACACTAAGACAATATCCATACAATGTCCTACAGAAGAAAAGCAACAGAAAACAATAACATTCGAAGAAGAAGTCAACCACGAAATAAGAAAAACAGACTTGGAACACCTAGCATCAGATTCAGCAGAAATCTTATACAACATTAAACTAACACTAGAGGAAATATATAAGAAAGCTGCAAAAAAGTCAGAATTCGTTCAAAAACAACACAAAATCCTTGGATAACACAAAACGTAATCCTAGAAATACACAGAAAGGACGCTTTATGGAAAGAATTAAAGCGACATCCAAATAACACAGATTTAAAAACTGAATATAAGATAACAAGGAATCTCCTTACAGCACAAATAAGAAATGCAAAAAGAAACTGCTACAGAGACAAATTAACCTCTGCACAAAACAACATGAAACAAACCTGGTATCTGATCAACGAGATGCTAGATTGTGTTTTAACACCACCGCCTCCGAAACCATAAAACACAACTTCATAAAAGACGCAAAACCTATACAACAACTAGCAAATGATTTTAACCAATACTTTGCAGACTTCATCCAAGAACTGCACAGAAATATTCCCCCAATCACAAAACGTGACCCCCCATTTGGACCACAATCAAAACAGACATGGTTCCCAACCATAAAAGAAGCAGAACTTCTCTCTGTAGTACAACAAATCAAACCAAACAAAGGTCTAGGGATTGATGGTATAAGACCTGCAACATGCAGCTAGCTTAAGTCCTATCTTGCTAAAATTAATAAATAAAATATTTAAAACAGGACAGATACCAAGTATGCTAAAGACTGCCATAATCACGCCCATATACAAACATGGAAAAAGAAATTTAATCAGCAATTACAGACCCATAGCAACATTACCAATTATCACTCAAATTATGGAGCGGATCATACTGAAGAAACTCACAGCATACACTGAGATCTTTCATATTATCCCCAAAACACAATATGGTTTTCAGAAAAATAAGGGAACAACATCTCTCTCTCTCTCTCTTGGAAGACTTTACAGACGTAATTAATACTGCTTTAGACTAAAGCAAAATTACCATGGTAGTCTTTATTGATCTAAATAAAGCATTTGACACACGCACACATCAAACCTTGTTAGGAAAGCTGAGGCTTGTTGGAATAGACGGGTTCCAGCACATGTGGTTCACAAACTACCTCCAAAATAGAAAGCATATCACACGTATCGGGTCAAACCGAAGTAGAGCGCTACCAGTAACCTGTGGAGTGCCACAGGGAGCTGTACTCTCCTCAAATCTATTCAACATTTACACGCACGATATTAACTAGCTACCTCTCAAAGGTAAGATATTCCAATACGCAGACGATACAGCTATAATATCCATCCATAATAACGCAAGCATAGCCCAAACAAATATGCAACATGACATAAATCTGATCACAGACTAGCTTACGAAAAACTCCATACACCTAAACTCAGATAAGACAAAATTATTGATATTCAGACAACCACTGACTCGACCAGTTGATAACAAATATATAACCATCCCACATCCACTCTCCGACATAAAAAACACACAGAACTTCATAAACAACTACAATCACTCAGGTTGAAACGATACGATGCCTTGGAATTTACTTCGATGCGGATATGAACTGGAGTAACCACATAAACCATCTACACAAAAACTCCGAACAATAACTGGCAAACTCTACTCTACAGGTTACAAGACATAGGTCCCACATGCCTAAAAACACTAATATACAAAGTAATATGCCAAAATATACTAAGATACGCTACAACAATGAATGCTTTCTGTGCACCCTACAAACTAAATAGATTAATGTCATTACAGTACAATGGGATAATACTGATATTTTGGGAACAAAGAGACAATAATGACTTTATATACACTGCAATGTCAGCACACAAAATACTGACAGCAAAAATTTATGTCACTATGCAGCCTTGCTAAAACATTATTTCGATGCCAACTACAGGACAATCAGAAATACATACCGTATAACAAAACCTCAGAGAACTAATTATATCAAATATAAATACAATAATCAATACGGAAAGGCCACGTGAAACTTCTGCATCCCAGACATGAAAAACTAATTACCTTTTGAATACAGAAACCTTAAACGACAATAGCCTGAAATGAGCTCTAAGGACATACTATGAACAAGAAACACGCAACCAAAACGCCATAAAACTGAGTGAAACACAATATATTCTTACAGGCTTTCAGTTGAGCGACGCATCAAGACATTCCAAGTTGTCGTGTGTGCGTGCGAATTTCTCAATCAACGGCTGCAGATGAAATGAAGCCTATTAACATAGATTTGATTTCATAATTTCCCAACACAGCAAACAAACCAATAAATAATAACTGGTGTCATCCTCAGATAAGCTCACAAATAAGCTTCGAGGGTGTAAGCTGAGAAATAACATCTCATCTAAGATAAAAAAGTAAAATAAAATAAAAAAATAAACGCATTACATGTAAATAAAGGTATGTAATGTTGTAGCATATGTAATCAAAACTATGTAATGTATGTATTATATGTAATAAATTATTATTATTAATTAAAATATATATATATATATATATATATTATGTGATAATATCATTAATATAATATTACTGTAAAACACTAAAAAAATGTAATAAATTTATCTTTTTCTTATTCTTCTTCTTATTATTGGTGTATGGTGATATACCGCTTTCATTCCATACGGGCATTTGGCCCTGCGTCATGTGAAATATATGTCACTACCGGTTGTAATCTATTTCTGTCTGTAAATAGCTGAGTTTATTTGTCCGATATGCCTGGTTTTGGGAAGAAAAAACCTGAGTTTCAGAGAGGATAAATCCCTGTTATCCGTAAGAGATCGATTAACTCGCCTTTAGACGAAAAGCATTGAAAAATTACCTTCCGTCGTAGACGGGATTCGAACTCAGGTAACTTCAACCAAAGGGTACCTCTGTATAATAAGAAAAGTATAATAATAATGAGATTTTAGGTCATTAAGTGATGAGGGCTCAAATACAAGCAGTTTATTCCGTTTTAATATCTCATTTCTCGCGATAGTATTCGATATAACATATTTGTGATTTTATAAATTGCTGAAACGGAATAAGTCATTTGCTGAAAATTGTTTATTAACCTCGCAGACGAAAGATCTCGAAACCATTGTTGCAGGTTGTATGTGCTGAGAAAGAGTGGATGGAGACAACTGTTTCAATGTATTATATTAAAGGAAGAGATGAAAGTTGTTCGAAGAGTTTGTAATTAAGGAGTAAATATATGTCGACTGGCAGAAACCCGTGTAAATGATTAGTAGGAAGAGGAGGAATGGAGTCGGTCAGTTCCACAGAGCAGAACTCATGGAAATATCTATAGAAAGACAATTCAAAAATAGAGCCTCTGTAGGAAAGCGATTGGAAGGAGTCAGTGAGAGAAGTAACATCTATGAAATGAGTAGATGATCTCAATTCCATTCAATATAACATTTGGAAGGAGGATTTTGTTGTAAAAGCCCCGGATATGAAAGCGATAACTTCCAACATGGAGTATTATCTCTGAGAGAGACGTGTAGCTTCTGGTAGCAGTTGAGAGCGTTTAGGAAAAATAAAACTTTTTATTTGTTTACAGCTAGTGTGATGCTGGTTATTACGATGACGATTTTTTTTTCAGTTTCATTTTCCTTTCTTGGTGTTGCTAAAATATATTCCTCTTCATCATGTTTAAAGAAGTGTTATGATGATATCCCAGTTGTTTAACAAAAATACCTATTATTCATCATTACTTATGTGCTAAAATAGTTTCGGATGAGAGAGAGAGAGAGAGAGCAGACGAAAAGAAGAGGGAAACTTGCGAAGCATCACCTTTTGGACTTCCGTTTGAGTTACTAATAACACGACACGTTTCTGAGCCCTGTTTGAATTTGTATTGAGAGACAAATAAAATAAAATAAAAATTAAACAAAATATGACTGTTCATCAAATGATTTTCCAGTGGGAGGGGATGCGGACACTTTCATGAGAGACGATGAAAGGTAGTCAGATGATTAAGGGACTTCTCTGTGGAAAATGTAGGATGATGCCGATTTATTTAAATCCTTTTTCTGAGATAACTGCATCAATATCTTACTCGGTTTCCAGGTTCATATGAGATATCACAATGGCACCCAAACGTGTATTGTTTTATATAATATTTAAGGTTTCTAAAGTTTTGTTTCAGGCAGAACAATTTTATAATTTTGTTTTACAGGACATACGAAGGTAGACGCCCATGTCTTATTCTTGCAGAACCTGAGCTCATTAAAGATATCTTAATTAAGGATTTTAATTACTTCATAAACAGGAGGGTAAGTTTAAAGGAATAACTTTTGTGATTGGTCTTAAACCTCGAGTTTTAATCGAGATGGAAATGAATGACAAACACCAAATTTCCAGTCATGTTTAAAAAGTATAATTTTATCTCAACTTCAAGTAAAGAAATACATTAGTTAGATCAATAGCTGAAATAAAAGAATGTTACACTGGGATAAAATTATACGAAGGGGAGGGTCAATAGATACGCTTTCTATCTGTAGAATTCGGTTTTCTGCACGTTGTCCCCACTCCAGATTTCTCAAATTCCTTCTAGCACATCTCTTTTAAAAAGTGTGCATTTTTATAGGAATGGAAACAAGAAACGATGTTGAAAGCAAGTATCACAAAGCTTTTCAAACTCTTTCAATAAATTCGAAATTCTAATTATTTATTTACTCTTTGTTTTGTGATGAACCTTATTTTAATGCACTTACAGCAAAAAAAAAAAAATTCTGACACGTGCTTTCTCTAAACACTTTCTAAAATGCATTTAGGTCTAATATCAATGAAGAGATTAAGCCATTCAGTTTCGAATTAATTAGAGGAAAATATCATTCTCGGTTCAACCGCTTGCTTATCATGACTGGAATTTAATAGGTTTCGTTATTATTCTGTATAATTCTTACTTCTGTGATTATAATTTTACATAGTGGGTTTATCAATGCAGGTTTCTGTGGTTACGGTTGTGTTGCGTTTTTTTTTTTTTTAATTTGCTTCCTGATCTCTGATCAAGAGAATAACTTTCTGTTGATTAGCTAACAGAATTCTCATTTAGCTGCCGTTCAAATTGTGCTTGGCAATTCAAAACGTAAACTTAGGGGTTAAAGTGCACCCTCTTTTGAAGTTGGTTTTGTTGCTATGGTGGCGCTTAATTTTACTATCCGCATGTCTTTACAATGAAGCACAATACAATACAACCAAAGGAATCATAGAACACACCGAGTTCGTTTTCGTCATAAATAAAATTAAGCTACTAGAAATAATGTAATTGAGTAACTAAATAGAATTAATAATACAGGACAAAAATTAAATGTGAACTGAAATCCCAGAAACACCAATCTACCCATTGTGAAAAAAAAACCTTTGAATGATGGAGTAACATTTCAGAAGTTTTATTTCGGAAAAGAAGGTACAAGTAAATCGCACAGTAGTGAACATATTAATCCGAACGCTCAGATTTTAAAGAAAAATGTAAATTATGCAAGAAATAAGTACCAGAATTAAACTCCAACTTTATCTAATAATTTATACGAATATATGCCCTCTGTTCCTAGTAAATTCATTAATTCGCTTAGGCATGGATTTTATCAACGTGGAACACATTTTTCGTATTTCTGCATCTGGAATCCATATTTTTATAATGGATTGTATTAAGTTATCCTTTGTATCGCAATTTACTTTTCCAAGTCCATTTTTCACTGTTGCCCACAAATTGTCTATTGGGTTAACAGAGGAGTTATCTGAAAATTTTGTGATTTTTGAAGAATTCTTTCACTTTTTATTGAAGTGTGGCATGGAACAAGATCCTGTTGGCAGTTGAGTTCTTTTCTACCTGGATCTGTGGGACCACTCTTTTATCCAATAGTTTTATGTTTTGGTCACTTTCATCATACTGTGAAACAAAGAAGTGATCATGGACTCTCATGTGTAAAACAACCCTAGAACATCTTTTAGCTGGGTCTTTAGGAACTTGTTAAAGGTGGGCGGGAAACGTCTCTCAGCCACTGATTTCTGCACATAGGTTACTCACTCTCCTTGGAAAAAGAAATGGCTCACATTTGATAATTGTGATGACCTTCTTCCACTTCTCAGCAATCCAATCTTTGTACACTTTTCCCCACTGGACCCTCATTTTCTGCATAGCGACCGTTAGCAGTTTTTTTTGGGGGAGGGAGGGTATGTGGGCAGTTTTCCCTGCTTCCAACAATCTTCGACGGATAGTCATGTCAGAAACAATATCAATATCAGAAAATGTTGGATTCATTTTGCTTTTCCTAACTAGTAAACGATCTTCAGTAAGTGTAGTTTTCCTTTTTCGCCCATGTTTTTCTTTTTGTTTCAGGGGGAAAAAAGGTACCCTGTTTGGCTAAACCTCTTTAAAACGCATTAACATTACCCAAATCAACACCACAGTCATTGACAATTTGTCTTTGAGTCGCGGATGAGTGCTGAGAAAAAGTACACATAGCTTTCTTGGAAATGAATCCATTTAATAGATACACAAAATGAATAAAACACTACGAATGTCAACTTGTTTACGTTATTAAAAACACAAAACATTATTACTAAACATTGCAGAGACAGTTAAAACACTCAGCACTCAGCCAAAACAGTGAATCAAAGCAAAACTGAAACCAAATTAAAATTATTTTGACTGAAACAAAAGCCAAACCGAAACCAAAAACCTTGACGGAAATTTGGTTTGTTCCGAGTCATTTGATCGCCACTGTAGATGAAACGCATCTTTCGCAGATTGGGTCAATAAAGCATTTGTATTTTATGTTTATTCAAACGTCACCCCTTTGATGTCATCTTGTGCAATTACATGAATGTTTCACCATCAGCTTTTCATCTGAAAATTATAATCTTGAATCCAGTAATTTGCCTTTGCATCACTGAAAGAGCACGTGATTATCATGCGACTTGCAACCCGCATCGATATGCAGTATGATATCAGTTCCAAGTTATATTTTACTCTGCATTATTTGTTTATTTTTCAATCTTTAGTAAAGTGGATTCATATTAAAATATGTCTAAATAGACTTATACATCATAAAGTCATCCGAATAATGCCCTTTACATAAAAAGATCTTATTGCGTTGTTTATTACGTTATTTTTTTAAAACGCATGCACATAATGTCTACTGCATTATCTGCTGTTATAATTAGAATAACGTACATTAGGAATAAGTTATCAATTGTAAAATAATTCATTAGTTATTTTAATAATGACTTCTTGGATTTTAGCACCTTACATTTGGAAATCCAATACTAGATAAAATGGTCTCACTGCAAGAAGGAGAAGAATGGAAAAGAATACGAACTATCATGAGCCCAGCATTTAGCACAGGCAAGATGAAGAAGGTATTTAATGTTTTATATTCATATTTTATAAATATCACTATTGGTTCTTTGTAGATATTCATCATTAAAATATCACGCAAACTGATACAAAAATAGTTGAAACTTAAAATACGTAGATAATCAAGGGAAGCCAAATCTCATTATTGTATACAAACAATAACTCGGACATCACTTCAGAATAAAGTTTGGTTTATATTTGAACACTTTTATTATTAAAGAGCAATCATAGTTTAAAATTACAAAATAGGATATAGCATTCGTTATCTCATTATACCGTTTTCTATTTGACGTATTTAAAGACTCGGTGTTGGGTGGTGATATGAATTCGCATGTATGTATTGGCCCGTGTGTGTTGGTTTTCGATAGACCGTGAAGGATAGATTGCCTGAAGGAAGACGTGTAACTAGTGTGTCTAGGAACGGGAGCGAATTTTGGTTTTCGATTTCGATGGTATCATAGACACACTAGTTACACGTCTTCCTTCAGGCAATCTATCCTTCACGGTCTACCGAAAACCGACACACACGGGCCAATACATACATACGAATTCATATCACCACCCAGCACAAAAATATGGAGTCATAAACACCCTTAAAAACAGAGCCACAACTATTTGCTCTAACCAGCAGGCCCTGAAACAAGAACTAAAAACCATTAGTGACACATTCATAAACAATGGCTATAACAAAAATACTGTCAATAAAATACTCTATAAAACCACAACAAAAACGAATCTAGACTACAGTAAAACCATAGCCATCCCATTCATTAAAGGGTTATCAGAAAAAATCAACAGAATCCTACAACATTATAACCTTAATGACAGCTTTAAACCACCCACTAAACTTAAAACCATATTTAGCTCCTCTAAGGACCCTCTCCTCCCATTAGCACATCCTGGAGTCTATTGCATCCGCTGCACCTGTAACTTACCGTACATTGGTGAAACAGGACGGACAATCCCTATACGCAAAAAAGAACACATTAGACACATTAAATATAACCATTATGGTGAAGCAGGCCTCTCAGACCACGCACTCAACACCTTACACCAAATCAACTGGAAAAGCACCTGCTCCTTACACCGCACAAAAACATGGTATGAAATAAAATTTAAAGAATCCTGCGAAATCCTGATAAACCACCCAAATATCAACAATAAAGATGGTATGAAAATTCCAAGGATCTGGATGGCACACATTCAGCCAACCTAATTTGAAAGATTCAACACAAGTCAGGACTCTAGCCAATCTGCTATTATTAGAAACCATTCCACTCCAACGGGCTGGAATGATGTTAATATAATGTTAATATATGTATATAGTAGACAACACAAATAATAGGACTTTAGCGTTGATGAATAATTTTTTTTTTTTTCCCACCAGAGCACAGGCCAACAATTGTGGTAGCGGTTACGTGCAAGCCTAAAAGAAAGGATGTGTGTGTGTGTGTGTGTGTGTGTGTGTGTGTGTGTGTGTGTGTGTGTGTGTGTGTGTGTGTGTGTGTGTGTGTGTGTGTGTGTGTGTTCTGTCTATTCTCAGGGATATTTTTCGATGTTTCTCCTCTGGAAAACCTTCGTTATGCTATAGACGCAGCCTGCCTGTGAAACCATTTAACTCATCTTCTGTTGAAAAATCATTATAACATTTTTGCATTATAGACAGGTTCTAATTCCATCTAAAACACTAAGGGTATCGTTGGTTACTTGGTTTTTTCCACCAAACGGTATTTACGGTGAGAAATGAGTCACTAATCAGTAAACTAATTCCGTGTTTGATTCCGTAGTTTTATGGTGATGACTTCAAAATATAAATAAAGTCCTCAGCATAAAAATAAGGAATACAACACGAAACAAAATTGAAAATATGAAAAAATAGCAGTCTTGGTGAAGAGATATAGAGACATCCTGGCTCAGGTTGCCGTGTGGATAAAGTCCCTGCTGTGCAGTCAAGAGGATGTTGGTTTGAACAGTACTGTAATATGAAAGTTTGTTATAGATCTTTAGATTGCGACTAATCTCACCACTCTATGTGAGACGTTAAACTCTCATTTTGGGTTTCAAAAATGCTTTTTGGTCTCCACGAAAGGGTTATCGGTTTTTCTAATCTGAGTTTCAAATTTCACTCTGTGGAATGACGTACATATTACAAATTCTAATAAACTGTTTTGTCTCAGAATATTCACAGTATTTTTCCTCTCGTCAAGTGTTTCACAGCCTCCGACGAGACACAGAATCACTTGCATTGGTGATCAGCGCAAACGGTGTTTTTACATTAGCGAATTTAATGTGAAAAACATTCAGTCCTTTGTTGTTGTCTATGGATTATAAAGGTCCGACAAAACTGTGTTTGGTAGATAATCTTTAATTTATACTAATAGGGAAAAATCTAGAAAATATCGCAACACCAAACATAATACGAATGAACATCGTCCAGGTTAGTTTAAGGTATGATTTTTATTGTACAGCTCTCTCCTGGAAGGATAAATATCGTTTACAGCTAGGTCACCCGTCTTTACGAACTACATATCAAATGATAATAAGGAAAATAATCTTCAATAGTTACAGGAGCTTAAGGCCAATGATCGGTATAGTTCAGTTTCGTATCTATGTCTTCTGGATAAGATCGTTAATCCTATGCCCGAAAACATACTGCAGATATTTTTGTGTGCAAAGTGAGTTTATTCTTCTGAGAGGTTTGAGGAATCGAAAACCCGAGTTTCCTATAGGAAAAAGTTTTCCATTCTTGTGTGAGACAGGCTAACACACCGTCGAATGAAATGTTTTGATAAAAGTACTTCCCGTCCTAGGCGTGACTAGAGCCTCAATTGTTACAACCTAAGGGATTCGTTCAAACCCACCTAGCTACTGAGGTTCTTACATGTGGAATAATAACTTCAAATTCTGTAATAGTGTCCGTTTATCTTACCAGAAATATAAAAATTGACTTACCAGATGCTGTCCGGGAACCTCTTGTTAAACAGATCTTACTATGTCTTATCATCTTCCATTTCAGAATTTCAACTGTTTGTATTTTGTATTCATACAAATTTAAACCGCTCTGAAGACCAATTTATATGATTAATTGGAAACTGGAAGCTGCACAATTCACTGCAAATATTTCTAAAACTTGTCAATTTCATCACAGGGACTGTAGATGATCTTCTTGAGTTGTGTTTCTTTCTTGGGCTCTCTCAAGGAGTTTTCGCGGCAAAGCTAATGATTTCTACTTCCAATACCACATACACACTCTTTTGTAGCTAAAATGTTCTTATAAGTTTTCTTTACTGTTTTTATCAATTATTTAAAAAATACATAGATAATTTTATCTCCTACATTACTAGTGGAAAGAATGCGCTCGCCTGTCTCTCAGCAGATGTTAACTACTTTACAAAGAAGAAGAAGACCGTTACATAAATGAACGAACAATCAGTATACCAACCTCACTTTATACAAGGCATATAATCGCTTGTATTTTACATTTAATAACATTAAAAGCCATCAGTTACATCTGTCAGGATTCGTTGTTGCTCTTTTACCGAGCTTTCGTACTACACTCAATATCGACGATGCGCTTTGGTTGCAAAGACCTAGGTTCACATACCAACCGGGGCGAGATCCTTTATAAAGTGTTCTTGCTTGATATTGTACGTAAATTAGTCTACCTAATATGGAGCAGTAGTTTTATTTAATTCCGGAAACTATACTGAAAGAGCATACGATATTAATAGACATATTACACAGCGCACGCATCCTTATTGCTTCAATTTCAAATACCAAGAACCGCTCTTGCATATCAGGATCATTTCAGTTCGCTGACTGACCGACCAAATAACCGATTGTTATCCTTCATAAATAAACCACTATAATCGATCGAAGGTGTAGGGCTTTGATTAATCGATAATAATTTCAGCACGTTTTATAAATAAAGTGAAAGAGATTGTCACTAAATGGTAGACGAAATTTTTTTTAAAATTTGAAATCTACCCTTACTGATTTAGCGCACTTCTGTTAATAATCGTTAAATAAATTCTTAATTTTTTTATGTATATCAAACCAAAGGTTAATTGATTGTCAATGAATGGTATATTAGTATCAAAACCATAGGTAGGCTCTTCGATAATTCGAAAACTCGGTTTGAAAGGCCACATACTGAACTTTTTCGATCCGCATAAGCGTGCATGATTTTCTCTCACCGCTCGATGAAATTCTACACACCTCCCGGTAGGGTTACTATTAGGAGGAAAACACATGTGAACGCGCGCTCACGCACGCACGCACACACACACACACACACACACACACACACACGCACGCACGCACGCGCGCGCGCACGCACACACACACACACACACACACACACACACACACACACACACACACACACACACACACACACACACACACACACACACACACACACACACACACACACACACACATTCATGCTCACAGTGAGATTTGTACCTATAACCTATTGGTTGCAGCACTCGGCAATCCATACCAGGAAATGAATAATAGAGGATCTAATATATTACAGTACATTGCACACCCACTAGATAATAGGGTTCGTTATTGTTGGGGATTGGGGGTTAGACTCAGAATTAATATGTCTGAATGAGGAATTGATTATAGAGATAATATCTATAGTAGTTTGTGTTTACTGATACTTTTAATATAGGAAGTATGTTATGGACATACGTTACGCCTTTCATATTCTTACAGATTTTCTTAAAGAAAAAATAGACAGAACGCTACACAAATACAACATCAAAATCACCTTTAAACTCCCGATAAAATTAAGACACCCGCTCATTTCTTCCAAGGATCCCCTGCCACACCTATCCCACCCAGGGGTTTACAAAATAGATTGCACATGTAACATACCATACATAGGGGAAACAGGGCAAACCATCCCAATTAGGAAGGATGAACACAAACGATATAAAATACCTTTATTTTGGAAAAACCGGCCTTTCTGGCCACGCACCCCAAACATACCACAGAATTAATTAAAAAGGTACTAAGGGGCTACACCGCACCAAAACCTGGTTCGAGAGCGGAAATTCAAGGAAGCATGTGAAATGCTCAAACACGATCCGAATCTGAATAAAAATGATGACCTAAGCATTCCTAGAATGTGGAGAAGACTTGGTGAAGTGTTTTTTTTTTCCTAACATTCAATAGGAACCTGTACTGCAGATAATCGTAATATAACAATATAAACTGTATAATTCCAGAGGAATCCTAGTACGTGAGGACTTCAGCAAAGTTTATTGTAGTTTTTATTGGTATTTTTTTTAATCACTAGAGGGCAGGCTAAGAAAAAAGATTAGTTAACAACGTAGATGTAATTTATCTGTATAGAGTTCAACAGCATGTAGCTTGGTTCTTATACACATGTATCCTGATGATGACCTCGATACAGGGGTCGAAACGTCAAGTTATGATTTTATTATTAATCAGTAAAATAATCTTTTCAACACGTGTATTTTGTGTCCCTAAATTCATAAATATGAATTTATTTTCTCTGGTTTAAGTATTGTTATCATAAAGCATACCAAGGAATTTAGTTATATATGTAAGTAAATATTTCATTTACGAATTAAGTGAAATTATGTTGCCTTGTATAAGTAAACTTGACATACTTAAAAATTTCACTTACAAACTTTCTTTTCATTCAGATAGCCTTGATTATCAACGAATGTGCTGACACCTTAACACAGAATTTCTTGGAAGCTGCAAAAAAAGAAGAGACAGTCGACTGTAAGAAGTAAGTAAAAGTACGATATCCCCTTCGTTATTTTTGACTATGTTATGAATGCATATTATTTACCAGAATATAGTTTATGTTCTGAAACATATTATTTTAATAAAATTAATAATCCACTTAAACATGTACCAGTATTAAAAATATTTATATGGAATTTAAGTTATAAAGGCGAAGAAATGCATGACAGATAACTACAGTCAGATAAAACATTACAGTAATACGTTGCCGTAAGTCATCATTAAGCACAACGAGAGCATTCCAGATTAAGCAGAAATGACCTTATAAACCCAAGACTTTCTTGGGTTTCATACATCAAACGCATGGAGGAATCAGGTAGCATACATACACTGAGAAAGTACCGAAACGGGGATATTTGTGTGTGTGTCGTAGCTGTACCATTGGAGTATCTTAACATTCATTTTTGCGCTTACAGAGCGATTTAGGATTGCGCGAAGACATTAGAAACTGAAGAACTTATCTTCATAACCCAATTTTCCATGGACGAATTGCTGGATACGAACAAAACACCATACAAAACGATCTCGGGTTTGTTCGCTGTAGAGGTGCGTAATCACACTTGAGTATTTGAACTGCTGTTTGTGATTAAACACAAAATAATTGGAAATGTGTCGGGGTGTATAGAGGAAATGATAGGAAAGGTGTAATTAGCAGAGTGTATTACACCACCTGTGAAGTGTGTATCATGATAACGATAGGATATATTTCCATGGTCCTTCAACATTAGAACACCTAATGTTGAATCGCCAGATGACTGATACTTCTGTTCCATTCCGTGTTGCCGTCGAACTGCTATGATGAAAAGATTTGAGGAAATGTCTGTGAAAAAATTCGACTAGCGAGCATTCGCCATAACCAGAATAATCCTGTGGAGCAATTTTGAAACAGAAACTTGATTAAGCAGGAGACCAGCTCTTTAATTTCATTCTAGGAAAGAAATGAGAACCATTTTCGTGGAGAAATACTGCAGATTATTTCCGTTTTTAGCATTTAGTGGACATTTATAGAGGAGAGCCTACTTGTAGACTAAAACCGTTTAATAAGACTTCTAAAGGACTCAGGAAATCGCAATAATTATTCTGATACAACAAACATCTGAATCTATCAACTGTTATGAACTTGTGCCATGTAGGCAGCATAACCGAAATGCAGAATACCAATTGAATTAGAGTGACCAAATCTTTTTTGCATAATAATTGAAAAAAATTATGTAACTTCTCTTCGTTAGACTGGAAATATTTTTTTTCCTCCTGATTAGCTTACAACTGTATTTAGTGTTTTCTTACTTTCGATGTTTCTTTTCGTTAGAATACCTTTCATTAAGAATTGAATGAGTTCTGGGTGTTGGACTAATTTAAAAGGTAGATTATATATACCATGCCTTCTACCTCCCAAAAAAGGGCCAATAATCGCCGTGCAATAGAAAAGGTACCCCATGCAAAAATCGTTCCTTTTTATAGTCCGAAAGTTTAGTAGGTCATACCACACTGCTAGACATTTAGTTCTGATCAAAACACAAACCGACTTCACTTCATACAGCAGATCAAGTTGTCACGAATTCTGAATATTTCTTAGTAAGCTTTCGAAGTGCCCGAGTATACCCAATTCCTCTAATAATCTTGTTCACCCACAATACCCATCTATGTTTAACACGAACACTACTTCTAATAACTATTATTGATCCTCTCATCATTCTAAACTTTGCCGTTTCATGTTTCGTTAGTTCCAAATGGTACACTAACGAATTATATTCCTCTTGGCCTTCCTTTAGTTGGTTTTCTTAACTCAAAGGCTTTAAATCGCCATCCGTACCCAGATTGCAAATCAAGTCTTTTTCTAAAGTCTTTATCTAAACAATTAATGATTTCAGCCTATCTGAATATTTTGGATTTTTTAGCGATAATTAATACGAGATTAATTAACAGTTATAAAATATTTGAGTTTTACATTTTCCAGTATTTTTATTTCACGGATGACATTTAAAATTTCGGTCGCACTTCGAAATAAGCCAATCAGTGAAAAACGTATTATGTCACTGTTGAAAATTGACTTCAGTGTGTTATAACATTGCTCAGTTTGGCACAGAATGATTCAATATTTTCAAAAATAAACTCTCTCTCTCTCTCTCTCTCTCTCTCTCTCTAAAAAAAATCCTTTATGATAAATATCAAGTACAAATTATAACACGTGATAGTTTACTAACTAAAATTATTTTTATCACCCAAATAAGCCCTCTTTCTCCCGATAATTAATACGCTTTAATTAACATGGCATCAATTGCTTAAATTATCGACTAAGATTCAAAGTCAGATAACTAGGAGGAGACGTCCATGTAAACTATTAAGGATTGTTGAAAACCGACTTAGCTTCTGATCCAATGTCCAAATCTCACCTTCTCGTAATACAACCCACTAGTGTATATATCTACGGAACGAACGAAGATAGGCAGGTAATTTGTGGTCTACCGTGCCAACCTGTATTCTGTATTGTCTCAAATCAAAATACAATGTGGCACAACAAAATAAAATGCTATGCCGCCTTGGACATCACTAGATTAAACAAGGTCCAATGTTTTTGTCGGGACGAAAAGCAAAAAAACCCAACCACTGGATATCCACCGCAACGTCCTTAGAATTTAAGATAGGTACCTTAAACATAAGAAACAACAGAAAAGAAGTGGGACTGACGGAAAAATCAGAGAAGCAACACTTCGAAATAATTAGTATTAATGAAACAAAGAAGACAAAATCATGTGTGATTCTTCTAAATAACAACTTTAAGATGATACATTCAGGCAACAATGATCAAGAAAGGGAGGAGTGGCGATAGTCTTCAACACCCATTAAAATAGTCGTTGAACGGCAAGCAATATCAACAAAAATAATCTGGGCAAACATCAAAATAGACAATTAGATGATAAAAGGTATTTGTATGTATGGTTACACAGAAAGAAGAAATTGAGAAATGTTTCCAGTCATTGGAGAAGACAGCTGTTAAAGAAAAAGGGAAAACTGACCGACCCTTATTGGAGATCTAAACAGCAGAGTAGCAAATAATTAGCAGACATACAGAAATGTGTTGGGAGAGAAAAAGATGCAGTGCTAATTAAAATGGTAAATATCTGTTAGATTTCTGTTGAGGACACAGACTCTCATAAATACTAAATGCCTCCAACATAAATATGTCTACAAATTTAAATGGAGAGAGGATGCAAGAAAAAAAAAGACACGATTCATTAACTGTATTACTATTATTCGTTCAAGTCAAAAACCCATATGGAATATTTGAAAGAAAAAGTAATCCCATTTAGTTTCGGGCAGAATAAAAGTAAATGTCATAATGAAAAGAAAAATATGCAAGACTGAGAGAATTGTAAATGAAAATATATCAATATTAATGGAGACAAAATGAGTTAGAAAACAATAATCAAATCATCGAAAGTTGGTACGCTTGCAGATTCATGGTAGAATATAAAGAGAATTAGATACTGAGGCAAATAGTGAGCATAAGTTGTCCGCTATCGTTCTAAGCTCATTCAAATCCATCTCGTTTTCATTTCTTCAATAGCATCCTGTTATTTCGCCGTTTGAAGAGTATAACATGCTGTCCTATTTAAACTGTTCCCTGCATACCACGATAATAAATGTGTAGAGAGCTGGTTAAAGTTATCTTAAAGATATCCATGTACTCAACAGACAAACTCGTTTAAAATAATTTCTAATAAACCATGAAGAATGAAGTAAACTCAGTTTATAATACTCTTGCGATTCAAGTGCCTGACTCATCACATTACTAACCCTGCTATGTAAATTTAGTATATCAGTATATTTGTTAATTTATTTACTCACTTGCTCATACTGAACTTCCTCTTTCAATCTTTTTTTTTTTTTTTTTCAGATTATTCGGAGCATTTACAATGGACGTCATATGCTGCAGTGCTTTTGGAGTAAAGATCGACTCTCACAATGACCCTAACAACCCAATGGTCACAAATGCGAGAAAAATGTTCAACAGAGATATTAATCCAACTTTCGTACTTTCCTGTAAGAATTATAAATTCTTTCTTCGTATTATTAAAGAACAGTTTGATTTTCGATAACACGAGCCTAATATTTTCTGACCTGTGTGTTATATTAATTTGAATTCACGAAAAACGTAACAAATATAGTAATTTGTTATTTTTAGATCGCTTGTGTATTACGGTTGATTTCGCTTTATTTAATCATGATTAATAATAATTAATTTAATCTTACTTGGTTCTAAATAGATTAAATTAATGCTTTAGATTAAAAAGATTTCAGCAGTGGGAAATTTCTGGAGGTTTAAAATTTATTTTCATAGACACTCTCGTCACTGTTGTAATGTTTAACCCCAGAAACAAACATTTTGTGATTAAAAACTGCTTGATTAAGTCTTTTGGACCTTCCTGTTTTTCGTCTATCATCTAATTTAGGCACTACTCAGTCAATCACACTTATGTAAAATAATTAATTAGCAAATATGAGCATATGATGATGTTAAAAATATTTAGATTTCATTGATTTTTACTGCTGAATTCTTATTGAAATTTCCAAATTACAAGATTAGCAGTTATCAGCCATGCTTATTAATCGCAAAATTTATTTCTTCCCTTAGTTCTGTTCCCTTCAATTGCAAAACTACTCGGAATATCCTTCTTTGCAAAAGATTTATTCAATTTCTTTCGAGATGTAGCCTTACAAGTGATCGACAAGAGGAAAAAGCAAGAGAAGGTAATATTAGACACGACTGAATTATGTGCATTGAATTTATGATTTCTTATTTAAGTAAGACTTTTCGATATATAATCAAAATCTATCATAACCGAAAGTTCCTAGAAAATGATTTTCCACTAAAATCTTCGAAGTCCTTCTAACTCTCGATGAACTCCTGACAAAGGCTTATTTTAATATCGCTTTTATACAATGATTATGTACCTTTATCGCTCTTCCATTTGTTACTGCGTTTATTTTACATATTTCTTAGTTATCTCGATCAACTTGTTGAATCTATTTGTTGAATTTTGTTTCTTAGATATTTTAATGTATTGTTTTGAAGTAAATTTCCATTGATATTCTATATCTTAGATTAAGTTCCTTCATTTCTTGAGAAAGGCCAGTGCTAGTGATGAAAGAGAGGTACATCACATTATTTGCTAAGTCATGTAGTTTGGTACATTTGCACTGGTAAACTTCTCAAATCATCGAAGTCTCTTGTTTTGCTGTTGTCGCTGTTAAATCTGTAATTCATATATGAATTTCTAGCGCGCCTATTGATCTCCTAAATGCAGTAGTTATGAAGATTTGGTTTCATGAACATTTACAGGCGCTATGATTAATCTCAGTATCCGGATTTTCAAAACGTCCGCATGGAATGTTTTTTATGCGAGTCTAACACAAAAAATGTTAAAATCTACTGCGTATTTTGTTCTCTGCATAGGCTAACGATTAGATATCGTAAAACATTTCTTGATCTAAAAGTTAATATGGATGAAGAAGACCATTCAGCCTAAAGTAAGCAGTAAAGTGGCTTCTCATGGAACATCGATTTTATCTATAATTGAATAACAGCGCCCAACATTAATTTTGCATTAAAATGCGATTCGTGTATGAAGAAACTTAAATAATACACATTCATGTAATGCGCAAAACTGCATAGTCATTATTTTTTTCAGCCTCAAAATGACTTTCTTCAGATGATGATGGAAGCAGCGAAGGAAGCACAGATCGAAGAAGTCGAGAACACAGAACCCGAAGCAGAAAAATATAATGAAAAGTTGCATTATGATCCTAAATACAAAGGTAAAAATTTTATTCTACTATTTGAAAATATTTTATTACCAAATCGGGTACTGTTTAAAAGTCTTTATAACGTATTGTAACGTAACGCCTGGCAGTATTCAACACATGTTTACTTTCATGGTGGATGACTAAAATATACAATGTCTTTCCTTAGCTCCGAAAAAGCTTCTTAATACCATGCTGAAATATTAAAGAAATATAAAATATGCTTACATCAAATCTTACGGATTTTGTTGGGTGCGTGGGCATTGCTTCTGCATACGAGTAATAGACTTGGTGTGGGAGGTGATCAAATCCCATTGCGGCAAGGGCGTATCTGATTCTCTGTAACTAGTAGATGAAGCTAATCTCCAAAGTGAAATCGTTCTCCTGCTTATTGGGGATCTGAAGTAACTTGAATTGGTCATCATCATCATCATCATGCCTATCAAGGATTTGGATCTAGAGTGGCCTGTTCCGGCAGTAGAAATCATTTCTTTTTCCTAATGGCTTGTAATTTAAGGCTTATTTTCGTAATCTTTCTGTTTCATTCTCTGAACGTGTTCCATCCATTTATGTTTATATTTTTTAATTTTTTCTATTACTAATTCCTGGTGGTTTAATTTTTTATAATTTCTTCGTCTCTTTTGTGATCAAATAGACTTTGCAGGTTTTCTCATAATCTTCATTTCAGCTGTTATTAATCTTTGTTTGTGTTTGTTTTTGTTTTATTGTCCAGATTTCATTTCAATACAATAAGATTGGTAAGGCTAATTTATTGTATACTTTTATCCTGGTTTGTTTTTGAACTAGGTTTGGTTTAAATATAGAGTTAATTACAGCTATTTTTTTTTAATATTTTGCAATATTTAGGTTTATATCTTTTTCATTTTCATATGTAATCATGCATTCTAGTAGTTAAATGAATTCCCCTGTTCTAAGATCTTGTTATCTATTACTATTTTAGTTCTTACTGGATCTTGTCCTTTAAAGACCATCGTTTTTGTTTTTCTGTTGACATTATCGTTCCATAATCTTTGGCTATCTCCTTTAGATTTAAAATAACTTTCTGTAAGTTATTTCAGAGTTTATAATTATTATTTGGTCATCGGCAAAAAGGAGAGTATTTAAGTTCACAGTAGGAGAAAGGTTAATAATACCTTGATGGCAATTTTGTTTCCATTTTATTATTATTTAATTTATGTAAACATTAAAAAGAGTTGCTGAGAGGGAACAACTTGAATTGGTTTGGTTAGATAATCCGAAAAGCATTTCCGGATATTTGACTCTTAGTCCGTACAATTCTCGCGCAATATTTCGTTGGTGGAATTACATTAAAAGAAGTTGATTGCAATTCAATAAAGTTACAAGTGAACAATAAAATATATAAGCAACATTTGTGTGATCAATATTCCTATATAAATGTAAGAAACAATAATGATAATAATACAATAACCATAATTCACAGTATTATTTCCGCTACTATTACTACAATTACTCTTATTATTGCTTATAACAAGTCATATTCATAAAAAGTTGCATTTCGTGATAACATTATCGCAGCAGTTGAACTTTCGTCTTTCGGCCGATGTACTGTACACATATAATTTTGATTTATCTGTGTTTACCACTCGAAATGGGCAGATATTCGAGATAACATTTTAGTTGATATTTCAGCGAATCTCTCCCTAATACGGCTACAGAACGTTAGCACCATGAATAGACAAGGAATAAATATTCCAAGAACTGCATTCTAAAATCACATATTGAACTAGTATTTCAAGCTGATTTAAGCCTTATTAAACAGATATTCATAAACATCCATGACATAGCGAGATTCGACCCTGGTCATGTATGTTGCAGAAAAGAAAAAAAAAACGTTTTGCCCTCCCCCACTTCTAGCTTGTATAAATGTTAAAATTCATTAACCTTCATCCATTTCTAACAGATGTATTTTTATTATTATTATTATACGGGCATATCCATAAAGTCCGAAGACTCATCGCTGAAGACCCAATCTATCTACACAGTCTATCAAACCTCACTTGAAGCTGTGAATAGACAAACAACTCACAACTGACTCTGGCAATCCATTCCATTCATTCACACCTCTCCAAGCAAAAAATCAAGTCCTCAGATCTCTAGTAACCGTATCTTTATTTAACTTCCAGGGATGATCCCTTGTTCTGGTCCATCAAGCCATGTGCTGAAACATTTCTTCTGCATCCTATAAAACCCTTTTAATCAACTTAAATGTTTCTATCATATCCTCTCTTTTTCAACCGACTTCTGCAATCCACACACCCTCAATCTATCCTCATCGAGAACATTTCGCAGGCTACTCACCATCTTGGTCACTCGCATCTGAATCCACTCCACCATTTGTTCATTTGCAAGAAAACAAGCGGACAAGACTAGAGCACATTAGTCCAGATGCGGACGTATCAAGGCCTTATAAAGAGGAATTACAACTTCCTGTTTTTTCTCTACTTGTTAATCTCTTCTTCAATAGCCAAGTAATCTTATGGGCTACTTTAGCAACCTTAACAATATATCACAAAGTGCATAACTTGACATTTCTCGACATGAAATTGACGCCCATTAAGTTTTCTCATACTGCCAGCCTATATAAATCTCCCTGCAAGCTCTCCACATCGCCTTGATTAACTGTTATCCTACTTAATTTCGCATCATCAACACACAACTGAATATTTCCTTCAGTTGTGTGTTGATGTTCCTTCGTTTTGCTGGATTTTTCAAAATCATCATGTAGCCATTTTCTTTATCCAACTCAGCTATTATTCTATTATAAGAAAATTAGTAAATTACTAACTAATGACCGACCTTTCAAAAAGCCACGTTACATTTCATGAAATATCATATTTTTATCTGCCATTCTTGAATTCTCTTTTTTTAACCAATTTTTCTAGTACTTGTACCACAACGCCTGAGATACTGATTGCTCAATAATTTGCTACTGCTGTATTAGAACCTCCCTTATGCAAAGGGAGGTTCTAATACTGCTTTCCCCTCCCTTGTAACTCTACCAGAGCTGAAACTTAATTAAACAGCTTAGTCAAGTGCATTGCCAGTTCCCTTGCACATTCTCGCAAACCCTTAGCCGATATCCCATAGCTGTATTTACATTGAGATTCTGCAATACCCTGAGAACAACTAATTCATCCACCTCTGTTCCCTCATTAGTGTCTGTCGATAGGTTAAAGCGGTAACCTCACTAAGAAGACATATGCATGCAAAGGGTCAGTCAGTAACTCAACTATTTTATCTGCTTCTGTCTACTCCTGACCCTCATCACTCATTAAGATTAAACTTCCATAGTTATTTTCACTCTTAATTTCCACATAACGAAATAACTCTTTGGGATTTCTTTAGCTCTGCCCGGCAAGATTTTTCTCATAATCTGATTTTGCCTTACTTGCCATGATGATCACTTTTCTTGCCTGAGCCTCGTAGTGTTTTGAGTTTGCTGGTCATTTTTTCTTTATATATCCTCCACAGCATTTACTTCTTCCACAGCTCGTGCTTAATGATATTACTGATCTATATGACTCCTACCCGATTAACCCTCCTTAACTTAGGTATAAAGTTTAATACTGTTTTTTCAAGATGTCTCTTAACTATATCCAATGCACTAAGCCGCTCATAATAAGCATTCGACCTGTACTACTCATTGAACTAATTTGGCAATGCAAATCCTCAGATCATCTGTGGAACTCCTTGGCATATAGCAATAACAGTCCCTGTAACTAGATCATCAGCTGTTAGCCAGATCTCATTAATTCCTATAAAGTTTGGCGAGATTGCACTAAGTAGTTCCACACTTTATAGCTTTAAAAAACCATTTTTATAAATTTTATAATTAAAATTGTAACAAAATTAAAATTAAATTTAATTTAAAAATTATATTATATTTAACTTCATTCAATTTAATCAGTTTTATATTGCAAAATTACACGTATAAATGGGTTAATTAATTACGAACTCAATTACTATAATTATTTTTTGGCCAGAGTATGAACATATGGCGAAGATTAAACAGATTGGAAGTGTGACTTAGACTGTGGTATTTCTTGGAATTCAAGATTTCAATGGAAACAAGTATTTTAGTTCTTGTTTTCATAGCGCCGACGTCGTACTTATTTGTTTTCTTTCTATACTTCATGTATTTTATTGTATCACCAGGTGTTCCAAATGTGATGACATGGCTGTGTCCTTGGATGATAGATGAATTTCCGAGTTCTGCTCATAATTGTTTTTATTTATTTATTTATTTATGATGCCATAATGCGGTCTACTTAGGTTGTCATCGGCACAGGCTATCAAACTGACGTCACTCATCATTTTCTGCATACTCTATGATATTCCACAGAAAAACACCATGTTTAACTGCTTGACACATCCAAAGATTAGGCATAACAGGTGTGAGAAAATTCTTTTTATATTGCTGTTCATTACTAGTACTTATCATACTAATTCTGAAAGAAATGCATCCTTGATTTCTAAGTGCATGGTTTATACAACTACACTGAAGTTTCTTCTGCATTCGAATCAAAGTTAAATTCAAGATTTATTTTAATCATAGATAATACTGCCAAAATGAATGTTCCCTTGATTTTTGTGCTGGAATCCTGCTTATATCAAACCGTTTGTGATTGTTACTTTTAAGAATTACTTTATTTTTCAATTTCAATCAAATACCGACTAAAGTTAGTATTCAATTAAACTTACAGAACTTTCTCACGAGGAGCTGGTGGCCAATTGTTTTCTGTTCTTCATTGCTGGATACGATACTACCGCATCTACGTTGTCATTTTCTGCACACAACTTGGCTTTACATCCGGAATGTCAGGAGAAGCTTATCGAGGAAGTGGATATGATCTTCGATGAATACGTATGTATTCCAGTGTCATTTGCTCTCAAGAATAGTTTAATAGCAAAGAAAGTGAATTAGCATATGAGCTTTAATCGGCAATATTAAATTATAATAACAATTTGTACTTTGATAATACTTATTCGTCATTTTAAAATGCAGTTAGTCTTACCAAAAACAGAATTGAAACCACTTTCTCTTCCATCTACAATAGCGATTCGAGAATCACTAAAATATTACGTAGTGTCATTACAAAGGTAAAGTGGATTATACTGAGAAGTAAACAAGCCACGTTTTTCTCTCAACTATAAATTCTAAAAATATTATATAAAAAACGCCAAAAATGGCACTTGTCAAGCCATTTGAAAAAGCCGCATTTCTACACAAAAACTTACCAACACAACTGATATCGTTTCTCAAACCATTGAGCATGCATTCTCCTGTATGAAAAGCTATGCATCAAAACAGTAACATTGAATAATATAAATGCTTCCTAAGGACAAGATTGTAGATTTGATGCAACTGAAGAATCGTCACGATAATAATCTTCTTATGGAATTAATGCGAGACCTTCAGTTTCAGTTTGAATGAAAACAGTACAGCAATGCTATTCAACAAGAAATCCATGAATAAGAGAAAAAATAATTCTCATTATCCGTTTGCACGTAGGCCCATTTGTGTGTATGATGCACTTTCAAAATCATTCCTGTCTCAATAGGAGAGAGAATTCTTATTACTGCAGTCTGTAATGTCTGTTATTATTCAGTATTTCTTGGCTGATCTTCCTGCCTTGAGACATGATAAGCCCACCTGATCGGGTGGTATTCCTCTGCCTACATATGCGACTGGTTCTCTTTATCGTTTGAGGAGCAGTATAAAAGTTCTTGGCGTTCTAGACCAGATTCATATCCAGTTTTCCTAACCGTAGCCTAGCCATATTCCTCTTTAGGATGAATTAAAACAACACCACTAAGCTGGAAACGAAATCGAATAAATCTGGAATAAAGAAAATAATATGTTTCCTATGAATATGGTTAGAGACAATCGCTGTGGAAAAATAAAGGGAAACATATATCAGAATAAAAATTTAGCATCGATGCAGTTTGACAATAGTACACGAAGTCTGCAAGAAACGAAACTTTTGGTTGTTCATAGCAAGCTATTTGTTATTTGGAGAGAAGAAAAGCAGACGTAATTAGGCTCTAATATGAAACATGTGGGTATTTTATCTGTGCTTTTAAACTTCTTTAAAGTCTGATCAACTAGGCAGGCGTCATATTTACTTCATATTATTGCACCGCTCCTACATACAAGAGGCCATAATGCATATAGCAAATAAATGCAATCTTGCTTAAGATTATTACTGAAGATGGATGAGTCTAAATGGTAAAATTTAATTTTTATTTTTAATTTGTTTTAGGAAATGCAAATACGCATGTGGTTCGACTTTTCTGAACTGCATTTATAAAGAATAATATGCAATTTTTGTAAACTGATGGTTATCAACTTAATATTTCATAGTGATGAAATATATGCTTTAATTTGTAAATTTAGAATTCACTAATAATTTATTTTCTTTAATTCCAGGGAGAATTAAATTATGACACCGTGAATAAAATGAAATATTTGGATCGTGTTGTTTCCGAAACTCTACGCGTGTTTCCTCCTGCTATAAAGTAATCTATAATTTTATTGAGTGCCGAAATTATTGTTATTATAATTTGTTTCATGAAAATGTGTCTTTGTGTTTAGCAAATTTTAATATCAAGTTGTCTTACATAAAGTCTTGATGTCCCAAAATTCACGCAAGATTTAAATTTAGCGCCATTTGTGCGGTAAAGTGTTGCCAACAAGAAAAAAAAGACAGCGTGACAGCTGACAGTTCAGGGTTATTAAAAATGACCACACACAGCGAAGAGAGTTCGTTGAATGGATTATGGAACAAGTGGATGCTTATTTTTCGAACAAAATCATCTTCAGCGATGAGGCTCATTATCATCATGATGGCTTCGTTAATCGACAAAATTGTCGCATTTCGGGTTCAGAAAATCCACAAGTGATTGATGAGAAACAAATGCATCCACAACGTGGCACTGTTTGGTGCGGATTTTGGGCTGGAGGCATCATCGGTCTATTCTTC
Source organism: Typopeltis vanoorti (assembly GCF_054136105.1). NCBI lineage: Eukaryota > Metazoa > Arthropoda > Arachnida > Uropygi > Thelyphonidae > Typopeltis > Typopeltis vanoorti. The sequence goes on from NC_143568.1 coordinate 63,826,678, forward strand.
TTCGAAAATGCGGCTGGTAAGGCAATAACAGTTAATGGTGTGTTCGCTATCGCGACATGATAATCCAGTTTTTTGTGCCTAAATTGCAAGATATGGATGTGGACGACATGTGGTTTCAACGTGACGGTGCCACATGCCATACAGCCCGAGAAACAACACGACCAGGAAATGACTCATGCAGTAATTACTGCATGAGTCATTTCCTGGTCGTGTAATTTCCCGTTTTGGTGATCAGAATTGGCCGCCCAGATCATGTGACTTAACGCCGTTGGACTTTTTTCTTTGAGGTTTTTTGAAGTCTCAGGTTTATGCCAACAAGCCCACGACCACCCACGCCTTGAAGGAGGAAATTGAGCGCTGTATCAACGAAATTCAGCCACATTTATGCAAAACGGTCATGGAAAATTTCGACAAAAGAGTGCGTATGTGCCAGCAAAGCCGTGGAGGCCATTTACCCGATACGCTATTCCATGCATAACCCTATACTGTATACTTTATTAATCAATAAGAAATTACAATTTTTAATTAAAAACCTGTGTTTTCTATCAAAATTACTTCTTACGTGAATTTTGGGACAACCTGTATTAGTGAAGAAAAGGCAAATGATGAAACGACATATATACGATAGATGCCCCTCTAGCATCTATCGTATATATGTCTATATAACTGTGAATTGATACAGTAGAGAATTTTCTCAGTAACAACCTACTTATTCGCTCCGAAGGAAGTGCAATAACTACTCTAAATTTATTATTATTAGTAGTAGCTATTATTTGATTTTTCCAATATGAATGCAGTTTGTGATTGAGAAGCTCATATCATATAATTCTATCATATAAAATTCATATGATATCGCTACTGTTGGCTTATTTACCACTAAATTAATATTATTAGTGGAAAACAAAAGGAAATTATTTTAATTCTACAATTTCATGCTACTTAACTTATTTACAGTTCAAAACAACATATTGTAATTTATGTAATAAACTGTGACATTATAGTTGTAAAAAATAAAATTGCAAGTTTATTTTTCGAAACTATTAAGAAATTAGAGTTGCTATTGCGGGAGGAGGATAATGTTGTCATTCTACATCAACATCTACAAGATCACTTTTAATTATTGAGGTTTTTTTTTTAAACGGAGAATGTTTATTTATTTCTAAGCTCGTCCAAATCCAAAGTGCTTATTAAGTAAGTTTCTAAAATCTCTTGCTTTAGAAGCCAAGATTTTTATCCCAACTATATATGCATGATAAAGACATATGTTGTTTCTTATTTTATGAATTTCTTTTTCAACTGCTTTTTTAAATTTTCTATATGTTCTTTTATAAGAACACTATTTTAGCGGTTGTTTCTCATAACTGTAGCTTATATTGTTTAGTTTTAAGAAAAGATTTCACTAGCTTGGTTAGTAACAGCATTTTGTTTCATCACAGGATGATTGTGCATCTTTTGCAAATGAACTGGAAGTGAATTCGTAAAAAATAAATAGAAATTGTCAGATAAAAATGGGACATGATTGGTTCTGCAAGAAATCCACATAAATACAATCGAATCGACTTAACAAATACATTATCTACCAATAATTTTCCGAACACTTTACCAATTTACATTTTATACCAGCAGGTGAACTCTAATATCGGGTATGTCCACCTTTGTCTTTGATCTCCTCCTGCATTCTTTGAGGTACGCTTTCCACCAATGTACGACAGACATCAGGTGGTACTTGTCTCCATTCCTATAACAGTAACGCTGATTCAGCGACAGATTGAGGACGTACTGCTCTGGAACTCAATCGCGCCTCAGTCCCCATCGACCACAGGTGTTCAATGGGGGGGGGGTTCAGGTCAATACTCTGAGCATGCCATTGCAGAGGTTTAAACCCATCTCTTCATTACATTACATAAAAGCAGCAGCTTTGTGGCATTGGGCATTGTTGTCTTGAGAGTCCGTTGCATTAAAATTCCACAGTGTAGGCAGCACATAATTATGCAGAATATCAACCTATTGAGTTACCTTCATGGAAATATGGACAACAGCCAGCAGTCCTACACAAACCAGATGAATGCACCCAACACCATTACTTCTCCATCACCATACGTTTCTGTGGGTACAACACACTTTAGTCGGAATCGTTCACCAGGCTGTCTCTATACCAACACCCTGCCATCAAATTGGAAAGAGGTGAACCTTGACTCGTTGTTCCAGATTATCGTTTTACACTAGTCAATTGCCCAGTTTACGTGTTCTTTGCCCCAGGCCAGACGAGCCACCTTGTCCATTGTTTTGACGTACGGCTTGTGTGCTACTCTTCCGGGGAAACCCAGTAAATTGAGTTCATTCAGAACAGTGTTAATGCTCACCATGGTGTTACTGGCGAGCAGGAACTGATCACGGATGGTCTGTGCCGAGTGCAGCCGGTTTTTGCTTGCCACCCGTTTTACCACCCTGTCAGTCATTTCGGAATCCGCCGTAGATATTTTCCTACACCAGTAAAGCCAGAACATCCCCATTTGTTGAGATCAATTCTGTCAATTGTTGATTTTGAATGCTCCAGTTGGCACCTGCACATGTGGCATGTCACGAACAGTGACAGCCCACGATGACACCTCTCTGGAAGTCATAGAGTTCAAGTCGAGTAGCCATACACTTGTATTCAACTGCTACAATGAAATACAGCTTCCTATTATCTGTTATTTGTACACTCGTTTTTATGTTATTAATATAATTGGAAATATTGGAATGCACACACACACACACACACACACACACACACACACACACACACACACACACACACACACACACACACACACACATATATATATTATATATTAATGAAATAAAAATAATCACAAAAACCATCAATGTTTCTTTTAACCTCATCTTATTTTTATTTTTCTGATGGATGTAAATGTTGTAACTCTAGAGTATACAGAATCGTGGGGCGGTGAAACTTTATTGATTTTTCTTAGTATTTTTATTTATTTTTAACATTTGTGTTATTACTTCACTCCGATACTGCTTAGCCTCATTCTCCAAATTTTCTCCTTTCAAAACGCTCTAGGAGTGTTGGAGGTAACCGACCGATTATGGCTTTAAAAAAAGTATGACGTGCACAAGCACAAATTACTTGTACTTTGACCAGCTGTAATGGATACTGTGATAGTACTAAATGAAAACTTTATAATATTACTGCATTCTTATGCACAGTTTGTGTAATTTTAATTATAAAATTTATTTACTTTGTGTTCATTTCTCTACAGTGTGGAACGAAGAGCCGAGTATGATTATAAATTAGGAGACACTGGAATTGTTATCCCAAAGGACATGATTGTTGGCATTCCAGTGTATGCTATGCATCACGATCCCGAATACTATCCGGATCCAGAAGAGTTTATTCCAGAAAGGTAAGATTATCCCAATATTCTGATTGCTGTCTAAATTTAGAATTTCTTTCGTTGCTCATTGAGTTGACTGCTATATTTTAAGGACAGTAGCAGTATAATTACAACTGTGAACAATTTCTAGACCTCATATGACGCGCGCACGCACACACAGCAGATCATATCACATGTAACCAAGAGTACTTCTAAGAATTTCGTGTGGTTTCCTACGGAAAAGACTTACTTCTTGGAATACTGGAATTACTTCTTGCAATTTTATTCATGATTAAAGAATTAAGACAGCCTTAGGTGAAATGTGTCGTATAATTCATGTGTAAAATTTCTTAAATTTGATTGTTTTCGCACCGTAACTCAATTCAAGACTATCTACCCTCACACACACACACATCCTTACTACGTAAACACAGTGGAGGTGCCGTTCGATAGTGGAAAACAAAATGGCATAGCAATCAAATATATTCAAGATCAACTTGATTACTGAATATAAAATTATAAGCTTACTCTGGAAACTAAATATAATAATAATAATAAAAATAAAAATAACAATTATTAATAATAAGATAACGTCTTTTATTCCCTTATAGGCAGTGGCGTAGCAAGGGGGGAGATGGTCCGCCCTGGGCGTCACTTTTTTGGGTCTCACCTGAGAGACAATTATATTTGTCGACGATTCTTTTATTTATGTCAACTTAGCAATTTTTATTACTTAATTAATAATTAGTTTTCAACAACTATACTTACAGCTAAAATAAACAAAATATAAATGTAACAAAACTGTTACATTTCCCTATAATACTATAATTCATCTTAAAAATAAAACAATAAAACGCATGGCAAGGCGATTGCTTTGTTGGTTTATTGCCTATTCTGTGGTAGCTGCTTCTTAGCTGCGGGCACCGCACATTCGGTACACATTTGCGGAAACGTATTTTTTATTTTTTTTCCTTCTAATTTTGCTTATAACTAAGGCCATCGACAGGATTTTAGGGCCCCTGGTAATAATAATATCTCTGTTTCTCTGTTATATCAGGGTTTTTGCTTAATCCTTTTGATGCGTTTATGCAGTGTATAATAATTAACAAATATGATTTCGTTTTTACCCTAAAAATGCTAAAATGCCTGATTTATCATTAGTTTTTTCTAATCTGTTACACATTTAAATTATTTGGCTCGTTATCGAAACCGTTGAAAAAATATTTATTATATTCTTTATGTATGATTAGTCTAGAGCAGGGGTGGACAACCCTTAACATACCTGCCACTCCAACGACTTTTTTCCGGCATGCAACCCAGGGCTCATCTTAAAAAATAATTAAATAAAAAAATACATTTCAAACATCTTCGCTGACACATATTTTAACTTAATATAATACAATTTTATTAAGTATAGCGATACCAAATAAAAATGCAATAAATAATTAAACCCTACCAACTGTTTGTTACCAACCCTACCAACTTATTATTACTTAATAATAAGTAATAAGAAAATTAGAAACAAACATCCTATTTCCAAGCCATCGATATATATCCGCCATATGCTGATGTACAAGTTTTGTCCAGTTCAGTTGTTGCATTATTCGTCAGGCATCCAGACGTGGCCTGACTCCTTTACCATCATTTGATATATCTTTTCATGTTTCGTAAAGAACGTATGCGTTTTCTAAAGTGTATTTGAAGTCGGATTTTATTAAATCATAAGTCATTAAAATATGGATTGGAAGTAGTTATTGTCAATTAATATGTTTTATCTTATTAAATATAAAATCAAATTTCCTTTACATTGCCATAAACATACCGTATTTACGCGAATATAATTCGCACTTTTTATTAAATGTAATTTAATAAATATAATATAATTCGCACCAAAATTAAAGCTAAAAATCGTGGTGCGAGATACGTATATGTGGGGATTTTCGGAAACTAAAGTTTTCAGTTTTTTTGTAAAATCCTCGCATATATTGCAATTGCTATTTCCTGCCTAGAGAGCAGTTTCCTTGTGTGCATCCTATCCAAATAGCACCATCTGCTTTCCATTATTTCAAGCAAAAATTACCAGTAATTTACATCACTTGAGATACTTAATGAACAATCCTTCACGAATGACTAATGAACAGACAGCTATCGTCCAAGGCCAGTAAAGATATGTGCATATAATTGTGGCGGTATTAACAAAAGATCGCGCGAGAGTCAAAGATAAAAGTCAGCAGACAATTTTTGAATTGAAATGCTAATTCTCTTCAACCAAATTCAATACCTGAAAATGCCATAACAATATTCACTACATGTTTCTTAGCTTTAACACGTTTACGAATTTTAACACTCTCTGTTGATTTTTATTATTGCTATGCATTTGAGCTGGGGAGACAGACTCACACACATCTAGTTTTTAGTGTTTGCCAGTGCAGCATATGGTTTGCTTGAGGCTAAATAGCATAGGTTCTGTGGGAAGATGAGATGTGATTCAATATTTAGTGCCATTTTTATCCCAGCTGTCTCTAATTGCACTATCTGTTGAGAAATATATTACACAGACTGCAAATGTTTGTACCTTATTCAATGATGCAATAAAACGACTTGCTTTTACTTGTGTCTGCAGACATATTGGCTAGTAGGGAGGGCACGTGGTTTGCCACGGGAGTAGTTACTATCGCCCAGACTTGAACGTGATTAAACTTTTTTTTTCTGTGCGAGGTATACGCGAAACGTTTCAGTTTCTGTTTTCGCAAAATAAAATCAGGGGTGCGAGTTATACGCGAGGGCCAGTTATATTCCAGTAAATACGGTAAGTTATTTTTAAAGCTACCATGTGAAATGTATTATCAATATTCAGGATTATGAAGTGTTGTCTGCACATGGTTAGATTGCATGGGTACCCTTCTCTTTCATTTGCATGTGTGTGTAGGTCGGCTTATAATTGTACTAATTTTTGGTTTGCTTAAACTTAGTTGGTATATGCAGAGAGTGATTATGATGAAATCGAGTCCAGATTATAATTTTTGTCAGTGTCTATATGTCTATGTCCACATTTTTACACCCCATAATCCGATTTTCATTAAAGTTAAAAGCTGTGTAAATAAAGCAATTATTTAATTGCTTCCTTGTATTTATTTATTTATTTACTTTCTACTCTTTGCAGATTGAGCAAAGCACCCAACCACCAGCAAAGAAATGTAGAGAAATTAATTCCCTCTGTTCTTCTCTAAAAAGACATTTTGAAACTGTTAGTAAGAAATTAAGTAACAAAAGTGAGCCAAGAACAGAGGAAATTAATTTCTCGTGAACTGAGCAAGGCAAAAAAATAGTCTGATACTTGGATGAAATTTATTTCAGGTAGGCCTAGTTCCAACTTAGTTGCTGCTAGTTTTGAGATTTCAAAAGCTATTGCCCAACGTGGAAAACCACTCAGTGATGGGGAGTGTATTAGGGAAGCATGGCTAGAATGTGCTCCATTCCTTTTTTGACAATCTTTCAGAAATGGTAAAAATTATTCAGCTCATTAAAGAATTACTCTGCTGTATTGCTGAAAAGCAATACAGCAGAATAATTAACAAAAGATTTGGCTTCATGTAAGTTCTTTTCTATTTGTGTTGATAAGAGCAAAGACATTATATCATCAGCTAGGCTGGCAGTCTTTGCTCGATTTTGTAGGGATGACGAATTACGCAAAGAGATGATTAACCTTGTAACGCTATCTGAGCGTACGTGGGGTTGAAATATGTAAAGCAGTTAGGAACGAATTATCCATTCGGCAAATTGATATTTCAAAAGTGGTATCCATCACAACAGATGGTGCGCCCAGCATGATTGGTAGGGAAGCAGAATTTGTAAATCTGTTTGCAAAACATGTTGATCATCCACTAATAGGTTTTTATTGCATCCTACATAAGGAGAATTTATGTGCAAACGCTGGCCTAAAGGAACTTCAAGAAGTGGCGCAAACAGTAACCAAGGTTATTAATTACATTTCTGCACTTGCTTTGAATAAAAGACAATTTCAGAATCTATTGAACGAAGTGGGTTCGGTGTACAACGGACTAATAATGTACAACAATGTCCGCTGGCTTAGTGGAGGTCTTGTTCAGAAACGATTTGTTGAATGAGATAAATCTCTTTTTGACTGATCAACAAATGTCTTATAAAGAAATGTATGACATCGTGTGGGTTTGTAAACTGATGTTTGTTACAAATTTTTGTGAACATTTAAATGACTTGAACCTCAAACTACAGGACACGAAATCATCTTCAAATAAACTTGCAGATGTTTTCGTGGATAAATATGGAAGATTTTTTTTTAAATATAAAGAGCCAACAGGCTTCATTTCGGCGATAAACATTAATTAAATTAAGGAGATATTAGATCCCACATTGTTTTAAAACCAAATAAGAAACTCAAGGATTGGAATCAGAGAGTTTCATGCCGAATATAGTATAAAAAGCTATAAAAGTATCGGCGAATACTAGCGTGAGCTGAATGCAAGTAGTCCTAGAACGTAGTCCTTTGCAACGAGCAACTCGTTGCAAAGGTGGGGAAAGTTCTGATCGCTAATCTTGGTATTTTCCATAATGTAAAAACACATTTCCTAGGAAATGTATGCTGTTATTACATTATGGTAGGGAGGTCACTACCCAGACCGGTTTCAGCATTTTTTGAGGCTTCATCAGTGAGTAGCTAGACCAAATTAATACCAAAGGGTATAGCGAAAAGAACTTATATACTCTGCTATACGAGTTGTCCAAAAAGGTGCACCCATTAAGTTACTTAAATATATTTAAGTAACTTAAAGATTTTGAAGATTTTGAAATGCAGTTGATTGATTTTCAAAGTAGCTCAATTTGGAGGCAGAGATTTGTTTTCAAAGTTGACTTGGAAAATATTGAAAAGGATCGATTACAGACGGGAGTAACAGAGAGAGAGAGAGAGAGAAGTGCGGGAAAAGGGATACTAAGAACTTGGAATGCTATTCCCGAAGCGTTTTAATATCAATTTTTGCATCTACATGTTCTTGTGAATCAATGTTCTCAGTGATGAACTTTGTTAAGTCTTCTAACAGGTGTAGCCTTACATATGAAACTAGTAGTGCATGCAGATTTCTAAAGGCTACAAAATATAAACGTGATATAAATTAATTGTCATTAGTGAAGTCTCATTGATGCTAAATAAATAAAATGTCCACTATCTTTCTTTCTCTAGTTTTGTAGTTTTGATTTGATGTTTTCTGCTAAAAATGATAAAGATTAACTTCTGTTTAATATATTATGTAGGTAAAATAACAATTTATTTTGTTTTACATACATAATTTTTATGTATTACTCATAAGGAATTAAGAAGTAATACAATTATATCTTTAATTTTCTTTTCTTTTATTGTAATTTAGTCAAGTAAAACGATTATGAAGATTGTGCACTGTAAAATATTGGGAAAACTTGAAAAACTTATGTCTGATTGATCACTATAAAAAAAAAATCAGAATTAATATTGAGTCTTTTGCTGATGTTAAAAATTGTGTGGCTTTACATGGCAGCTAGAATTACACTTAAGTGCGAATAAAAAAATATTCACGCTATCAACAGGAGAGAAGGACTTTTAAGTAAAAATTCTGTCACTAATTTTTTCATTCATTCAATCTTTACAATATTCTTTTGATTTTACCATTCTAGTGTGATTTTTGATTATTTGAAAAGGTCTTCTCAATACTTAAAAGACACCAAATAATATGTTCCCCAAAATGTCGGTTGGTAAGTTAGAAATGCACAAGTTGTCCACCCCGTGGTAGAGTTCAGATTTAAACAAATCCATCATACTGCTGGGCGTTTGGGAGTTTACGGCGAAAACGCCAGCCAGTCTTACCAGCGGTGACGATGACTAAGCCTCAGATTGTCAGAAATGCTGTGTCTTTGACTTTTTCGTAGTATTTTTGGTGTGTCTTGAGAAGGGTGGCAAACTCAGGGACCGGCCCGGGTGGCAAAAGCTCTAGCTATGCCATTGCTTATAGGGAGTAGGCGAAGCCTTTAAACCTTATCTACCTTTTGGAGACTTAGTGGGCAGTTCAATCTCCAAATTTTATCTTCGTGCGGTCTAGCAGAGAAGATAAAAGCGCCTCTTCCACTGAACTACACAGGCCTCCCGAAACTAAATATCTGATAAGAAATGAAACCGATCCCTAGCATTCCATACATGCTTGTTACTAAGATAATTGACGAGGGAACCATAAACATTATTCTTTCGAAACTTCATTTCAGACTTCATTCATTTACAATATATGTTAAATATATAAAAAAATTTTAAGCTTTCATTTCCAACAGTAAATTTCTCGAAAAGAGTGCCAACATTTTAGTCAGCTACTTGCTAGCATAATTACATTACAGTTTCTACACACTGGGAGCATTATAGAATGAAAGAGAAAAGGGAGCATACGCAATCATTGAGCAAACTGAAACAGTCCTACATCTCTGATAATATATCAATTCGTGTGTTTGTACTCCTTAAGTCATACCGCATATTCCCATTCAAAACGTCTGTCATCTCTATAGTTCGACTTTAGTGTGTGTGTGTGTGTGTGTGTGTGTGTGTGTGTGTGTGTGTGTGTGTGTGTGTGTGTGTGTGTGTGTGTGTGTGTGTGTGTGTGTGTGTGTGTGTGTGTGTGTGTGTGTGTGTGTGTGTGTGTGTGTGTGTGTGTGTGTGTGCGTGCGTGCGTGCGTGTGTGTGTTCTATTCAGGACACACCCATCCACTCACACACATATTGTGTTGAGAATCTTTTGTTTTCCGATTTAAAAATATGCTAGTCATCGACACGTATCCCGCTGAACAGTTTTGAAAAAGATATCCTCAAAAGTTTAGTCTATTTAGTAAAAGAGATATGGCAGATATAAATATTTCCTCATGTGGAAAGATCTCAGAACTCAGCGCCTGGAATTTATTTTCCCTTAGATAACACGCCACTGACTAATCGAACAAACGAAATTTTTTAAAACTTTTAAACTGCCATAATAAACTTACTAGAACATTCTTGTAAAGATAAGGAAAGTCAGTGTATTAGAAAGACCATTCGCTAAAATCAGAATCACTTCAGTGTTCTAATTGTAACTTTTAAAACTTGATTATTAATTAGAAATCAAATGTTGTAATTTGAATGATGATAGTTGACATTACTTTTATAAAATCATTTATAGGTTTGAACCCGAAAACAAAGCGAATCGACATCCATTCACTTATTTACCATTTGGAGCTGGACCAAGGCATTGCCTTGCCATGAGATTCGCATTAATGGAAGTAAAGCTGTGTTTAGCAAAGGTGTTACGCCATGTTAGATTTTCTGTAAGCCCTGAGACGAAGGTAAACCTGCTCAATCAATTTTTCTCCTCGCTCACTATGTTTACAATTTCATATTTCATAAACTGTAATAAATGGGGTTTTTAGTTGTTAATGATTTCATTTGAATTTTTTATCGACTGCATTGTCCCTAAATCTATCGTTGGATATACCTAATTAATTTCATCATAGCTAGTGATAGTAGGATTTTATACATTGTGGGAATAAAATGAAGTGCAAGAAGTACAAAAATATTTAAATTTTTCTCAAAGTTCTCTATAACAAAATTCATACAGAAAGCCTCTAAAAAGAATGTTTTACGTTTTAAGCAGCAGAGTTTTAATAAGGAAACAAGCATTTATATTAAGGTATAAGGAATAACAAGAATAATGTGGATATTGACTTAGCGAAAAGAGTCTACAGGGTACTTTGGTGGCTATATTCCTTATAAGAGGAGAAACCAACTTTTGATGAGAAGCTGGCAAAAAGTATTAACAAATGTAGCAGTATTAGAGGTTTTTTGATTTTTGGGATCAGAAATAAACGTCTCACTTCATGCAATTCCAAGACAATCATTCGGTGTGCTTAAGTGAAATATTTTATTAGTTGTACATAATGTGAAATCGGTTTATAAAAATTATTTAATTATTCTTATGTAGGTTCTTGTCCCTTTTTTCCCCAGCTCTTAAGACGAGTTGAGCCCTCCTAATAAAGGATTAAGTATGCATTTTCTTATGACTGTAGATCCGTGCATGATAGATCCGATCATGACATATGACTGCAGATCCGATCAGAATAGGCAAACAGGTTCACGGAACCGGTTTGCCTATTCTGAGCTATCAAAAACCCTTTACCTCCGTATCTCGAAAGAGACCAAACATATGTTCCTCATGTCATCATGGACGAAATAGAACCCAACACTTTCCTGACTTCGTTTATACCGACTAAGCTACGGAAGCACTTTTATAAGAACAATGAATTGACATATTTTAAATATAATCAAAGTTCTCTATTGAATTAGTCAATAACACAACAAAACATCTAATTAACGTTCTTAATCACATTTCGTCATCTATAGGACGCCAACTGACTACTGGCTACTTACAGGGCCTCCAACAAACTGATATGGCACCAAAGGTTTTGTTTTCGCATCTGAGCATTGTTAATGGATGTATCATTTTGCTTTGCAATCCAAGAAGTTGAAGTGGCATTTAACACAAATAAATCTTACTCAAACTGATCATAATTGTAAAGAACATTTAATGATATTCAGAATAAGAATAATGACAAGAAATAGAAAATGAACAAAAGAGAAGATACTTTTAGGGCTGCAGACAACACAGAATAGGGAGAGGCGTTTGCTAATGATAGACGAAGAATTGAAGCCAAAAAGAATAATCGTGCTTCAAGATGACAGGTATGCAGAGGGAAGTTCATTTGAAGCTATTTGCTGTGAGATAGAGATCAACAGGATAAAATATGTAATCGGTTGCTGCTCTATAATCCATTATACCATGGGTATAATGGAGAATGTAGAGGTTCTCAAATTAGCATGATGAGTAAATCGAGTAATTATTATTGGGGATTTTAGCTATGCTGGGCATGGACTCGGAGGAGACATGGTCACAAAGAAGGAAGTAAATGGAGTTTATATAGTTTTTAAAAGATATGTAATTGAAACACATGTAACGGAAGGAACATGAGGTACGAGAATGTTGGATCTGGTCATGCCATTGGAGAACATATCAATAACCAGTTAAATTAAACTGTCTCCACTTGGCGAAAGCCATAATGTGGTCTTGAACGAGATTGCAAGAAGGGCTGAATAATCTGTTAAGAAAGAGTAAATGTGGAGTTACGAGACTGGTGATTATGACAAACTGAGAAGTCAGTTTCAGCAGTGCTATGGGAAACTTTGAAGGGAAAAGATGTTGATGGTGCGTGGAAGATTGTCAAATAGTGTTTAAGGAAAGCAGTATCGACTCTATTCCCAGATTCAGAAGGAGAAATGAAGTAAGTGTAAGATTTATGAATAGTATTATTAAGAAGGAGTTGCAGATAAAGAAAAGGTTGGATGAAGTGTAAAGAAATAGATGATCTACATATCTATGAGCAGTATAAAGTACAGGCAAAGTAGTTGACCTGTCTGGTAAGGAAGCCAAGCTATGAGAGAAAGCTAGCTGTTGAGTCCAAAAGAAATCTTTAGGAATTCTTTTGCTATGTGGCAAGTAAAAGGAAGAATAACTATGGAAGGTTGACTTTAAAAACGTGTTGATTATTGCAGAGCAAGAATACATCCATCAACAATGCTTAGATGCGAAAAGAAACCTGGGGTCCCATCTCAATTTGCTTTTTTCATTTTTTCGTGTAATTAAAATTTTTTCATCTTTTTCGTGGACGCCAAATGACTACTGATAGCCAGTAGTCATTTGGCGTCCTATAAATTACGAAATGTTACTGAGAACTCTATGTTAATGTTTTTCTTTTGGTTTTTTAAAACTTTAAAAACGTGTTGATTATTGCAGAGCAAGAATACATCCATCAACAATGCTTAGATGCGAAAAGAAACCTGGGGTCCCATCTCAATTTGCTTTTTTCATTTTTTCGTGTAATGAAAATTTTTTCATCTTTTTCGTGGACGCCAAATGACTACTGATAGCCAGTAGTCATTTGGCGTCCTATAAATTACGAAATGTTACTGAGAACTCTATGTTAATGTTTTTCTTTTGGTTTTTTTGTGTAAAAGTAGCAGATGCAAATCAAATAGTTGACTTACTTAGTAATCATCTTGCAAAAGTGTACCATCTTGGTTGTGATATTGCAGTGCCGAATGTTTAGTTGACTGATGAGAGTCTATAGATAGTAGAAATAGAGGTGCTTAGTATATCACAAAACTTTAATGTTAACACTTCCATATTATTAGACGGATATCGGCCCGTGAGTTAGGATAATGTGCAAGAAAATTAGCACCTCCGCTGACCAAGCTAATTCATTTCATTTAATGAGGAAATGTTGAACGTCTGTGGGTTCCAAAAACTAGCTCATAAGCGGAAGAGAGGAGATGTGATAGAATCATTTAAATTATTAAAGGGATTTTTATAGGATTGATACTGACGACGTTCTTCTTGGTTTATATTTATTATCCCTTAATCCACTTATAAGAGGTTATTATACGATGTAGTACAGTTCTATTTGCATAACCCAGAACTATTAATTGAAGTAATTCAAAGGCCAAAGAAATCAGATGACAAACAATGATCCTCGTTGTTTGTAATCCGTATTTTAGTAGCAACTGATAAATAAATGATTTTTTAGTTAATCTTTTAATAAATGAAGTTTAAAAATTATGGAACATTAAAGTTTTCTAACCAACAATTTTGTCATCCATTCACAGGTTAATCTGGAATTTTTCAACACTGGTCTTCTCCAACCAAAGGCCGTACCGTTAGCTGTAAAAGCTCGAAATGACGTTCCAGAAACTAAAGAAACTGCACTATAATGGTTATAATACAAAGTTAGTTAGTTCACTAACTCAACGAAAGGTTGAGTTAGTGAACTCGGAAAGCACACGATATTAAATATATATTTTCTATGTAATATAATATCATTTCCAATGACTTTAATTCCAGATGATGGATTTTGATGATTTTTTAATAATTACCAGTGGATTTATGTCGCATGCACAACTTTAAAAAAATTTATGAGCACGAATCTATTTCTACAAGTGTTAATCATTGTTATGTCTTGAAATATTTATTGTAATTATGTGTTTCATTTTGTATTAAAGAATGAATGGAAATGTCATGAAAGAAGTTTGATATGAATATGACATTTTTCCTTAAATTATTTTTAGTTCCAAAAATTTGTGTCGAAGTCATAAAATTAATTATAAACATTTATTCATAAACTTATTTAATAAAAAATAATAAAACTGCGATTTCTTTATATCAAAAAATTATCTAATCAAAATTCGAAACGTTGAGGAACTGTTAAAAGGTATTCTTAAAACATGATTGTAATAGGGAATAAATCGGGTATAGATAAGAATAAACCAAACCTGTTACCTATAATAGAAGAATGCAAATTTCATTTTGTTTTATCCCTTTTATATTTACCTTCTTCCTATTTTATTGCTTAAAATAAAAAGAATGCAATGTACCCTGCATGGAAGGAAGTTGACGGACACTGTAGTGTGAGGAACAAACAGCCATGACGCCCACCTTAATAAGATCTAAGGCTTCCTTTCGATACGATGATGGCAGCAGTCCGACTGGGCATACTGTCCACAGGTGTACGATAGCGATCAATGGGAATTTTGGACCATTCGTCCTGTAGGCTTGTAATGAGGTCCTGGAGTGTTGTGAGGTGGACGTTCCTTGACCTCAGCCTAGGCAGTTGTTCATCCAACAAATGGCCTATAGGGTTCTTGTGCAGGCCAGTCAAGTGTGATGATGTCCATACCCCTAAACCACTGGATTCCAGCAGCAGCTTTATGAAACACAGTGCGTTGTCTAGCTGAAAGAGAGAATGGCCAATTTCGTAGAAACGCCACAACGTACGGAGCATTGCATTGTCCAGAATTCATATATCTCTCCGAGTTCAATGTTCATGGCAACACAAACAGAAGTTCGAGGCGAAACAAGGTAAGAGACACTCACCGAAAATTTCCTACATTCAGACCAGTCCACCTCCTAGGAAGATTGTGTAGCGTGATTTGTCGCTCCCTCAGACAGGTTTCCAAGCTTGCAAGTCCCACTGATCACACTCTATGAACCAATAAAGGCGATGCTTCATATTGGTACGGTGATGTGAGGCCTGCATATTGTGTCCTATCAGGGAAATCCACGTGAGCGTCGGTTCTGAATGTTTTTGTGAAGATTCGTTTTCCACTCGACTCCCGGAAAACTGCATACAATGTATCAGGAATGTAACTGAACGTGGCCGTATAGCGCTACGAAGGATAATATGTAAAAACCACCATTCGTAGCACTATACGGCCACGTTCAGTTACATTCCTGCACCTCCATTTTAGCACGGAATCATAGATTGCTAACCCACGATGGTGCAAATGGTCAAATTTGCCACACAGATAGGCTTGCAGTATCGCATCCTCTTAAAACGCCTCTTTTAAACTCGAAGCTATTTCACCTGTACACGGCTGAGCATCATGTCCTCCAATTTACACCAGCTACAGACCCGTTACATGGAACGATGCGCATTGTCCATGGTGGAGCTCGTTGACCTCTCTTCGAGCATTTATAGGGTTAATGTAGTTGAGATATTGCATAAGTGAAAGGATGTACAAAATAGTCGCGTACGCTTCAACAACACATCTCCTCCATATGGGTTCCCAATCAAGGTCTCCCAATGCTTTACGCGTAACTATCGATGACAATGTCTACCGTTTTCATCTGCGTCATTGGACAATTAAAGATTGAAAAAAGTCGTTTCCAATGAATCAATTCCGGCTATGCTACTTCGACAGCCGGTGGACGGAGCAAATATCTAAAGAAAGTAATCACGCTCATATATCATGGTCCTGCAGAAACAGACAGGAGGCAGGATCATGTTTAGGGGAAGTTTACTGGTGATCTCTTAGAGCTCTACATCCTCAGACCGTATCTATGAACGCTACAAAGTAAATATCCATTGTCCAATCGGGCTGGCTACGCAGTGGCACAGATGTGTTCACAGTTGTAGATTATATAATTTAAATAACGGCTTCACGCATGTAACAGAAAACTAAATAGAATTTATTACTCTATTATAGATTTAGTTATATGGATATCAGTCCTGGAAATGATAATATAATTGGCAAGATGCTGAAATATAGGGGAGAATTGGTTGCAAAGAAATAAGGAGATCAGGGTGTGCTCCCGAAGAATGGAAAAAATCGGTCTTGGTTGTTCTTCATAAGAAAGGCAGTGCTTTAGAATGCACCAATTACAGAACTATTGCACTAAAGAGTGGTCTTGGCAAGTGCTGATGAAACTATTTACTGAACGCCTAAAGGGTTATATGGAGGCAGATCTTCCTGATAAATGAGCGGGATTTCGAAAAGATCGAAGTATAGTGCAACAAATACTCGCACTAAAATTAATAGCAGATAAAGCTGGAAGAAAAAAAAAAGATATACTGCTGTCTGTTTTGTGGACTTCCAAAAAAAAAAACCTTTGATGTATATTAACCAAATATAAACGCGCGCTGTCTTGCAATCCTATGGTGTACACCATAAATCGATCCGCCTGTTGAAATATATAAACCGTCAAGCACAGGCAACAGTCAGGATAGGAGATGTGACTGGAGATTGGTTTGCCACTAATCAAGGCACAAGACAAAGGGACCCAATCTCACCAATCTTCTTCACACATTTGGAAAGAACACTAGATAAGATTAAAGAAGAAGGTGGGGCATTTCAATAAATGGCATGAGAATAACCTAACTCTGCTTTGCAGATGACATCGTCCTGGTTGAAGAAGACGTAACAAGGCTGGAACATACTTTGCAAACACTATGCACAGAAGGAGTAAGATATGGGCTAAATATCAATTTTGAAAAAACCTAAAACAATGATATTCGGACAGGAGCAGTTACTGAACGAAGTTATCATAGAAGGATTTCAACTGGAAAACCACTTCAGATATCTTGGATGCCGCATGACTGATGACTTGGACCCAAAAAGGAGAGTTAAAATTAGAAGCTATCTTGAAAGCCATGGACAAAATATGGAAGAGTAGAGCTATAAAGATACACACTAAATTGCGTTGTGGAAACCTGTATCTTCAGCCGCATGTTCTATGGATGTGAGTCCTGGGTACACCAGACAGAATTTGAAAGGAGGATATTAGCATTCAGATGGAAGTGCTATAGAAAGTACTTGCGAATAAGTACTTTCTGCACTTATTCGAAAGTACATAAGCTGTATCCAGAACAGTCGAATACAACCAAAAGAAAACCTAATCCAGAAAATAATCAAAAGGAAACTACGTCTATTTGATCATATATGTAGAATGAAAGATTAGAAGAAATTAAAAACGCTGCTCTTTGGGATGATTGAAAGAAAGAACAAAAGACGATGACCCACTCTCTCGTTGGGTATTCGCTTTCTCTTGTTGGGGCGAAAACATAATCCAATAGTGTGGCAACTCTCTACACAGACTCAGTCATCTTGCACAAAACAGAATGCAATGGAAGAATCGTATCAAGATGGCATCGGACACCTACGGACGTTGAACCCATGGTTGTCTCTGTTGTTGTATGTAGATATATGTCCCCACAGAGAAGGCGGAGAGGAGCTGTACATTTCAGCATTCGAAATATTGGCAATTTAAACCCAGTTCCGATAGTTTCACATCGAATGAAATTCATATTCATATTTATCTAAAGGCTATCGCGCCTACCGAAAAAAACAAGCACACTTTAAAAACATTCAGGAAAAATGAGAATGCACCTGTTTATTTTGAGGTTTTCAAGATTTCTGGAGGGAGCGATGAGACTTAATGAGAAATTTGATGTAGACAATGTAGAGATGTAATAAGGGATGTGAATTTAATTTATTCGTTTTTATAAACTTAAATATGATTTAAATGCAGTCTAGCGAATATTATATAAATAAAACTTCCATAACGGATATAAAATAAATTAAAAATAAAATGAATGGAAGAAAATGGAATAGATTATTTGAACGAATATCTTAACCAAACAAATAATATATTACAAATCTATTCTGATAAAAAGACGTTACAAAGCTCATAACAAATCAATGCATTAAAAAATACAGAACAGCACATCTTCTTAATCATCATTTGGATAATGATAAGAACGATGGCTGAAATCTTAAGAATCAATCTTGAGAATTTCGCAATTCCGAATCTGTGTATATCTAATTTTTATTCGAGTTGTGGATTAATCAACAACACTAAAATGTTTCTAACACTAAAACACTAAAACTTTGAGTATTTCACACTAGTTTAGATGTTGTACTGGAATTTTAAGAATCAGGGAGGAGCTGGTAATTCGAAAATCATGAAAGAAGGTAAAAATTACCTATAGATTTATTCAACAACATACTTACTTTCAAAAGACATTCAAAAAACATATTTTAGATTTTATTCACAGACCACCACCTTGTTGTGTGCACTCTACGGCTTCAGAAACCAGATACTACCATCAACGTAGCATCTGGTTTCTGGTAGGCCTAAGCAGCTATACCGCGTGAAATGGGAGAGATTGGAAAATGAGGCTGTGAGGAAGCATTTTGCAGATAACATTTCCTCCAGGTTCAAAGAGATTCCCAAACATACTGTAGATGTTGAGGAGGAATGGAAGCTGTTCAGAACAGCTGTCACTGCCTCTGCACTCTCATGGTGTGGCAGAAAGCGGCTCGGCGTGGCAACGGGCAGTGAGGAAAGGACACCTTGGTGGAACCAAGAAGTCCAAAAAACTGTCCGGGCAAAAAAGGAGTCCTACCTAACATGGCTTAGAGTCAGGTCACCTGAGATGCGTTCAGTATGCTGAGGCACGAAAATCTGCTGCTAAGGCAGTAAAGACAGCAAAGCAGAAGGCTTGGGAATCCTTTGGAAAAAGATTAGATTCATCCTATGCAAATGCAAACAAAGTATTCTGGCAGACCATCCGTCGCCTTCGAGGGAGGAAATCGTGCAGAGCAAGGGTAATTAAGGCCTCTGATGGTGCACTTTTAACAACCGAGAAGGATATCCTCCACAGATGGAGGGAATACTTTGAGAGCATTCTTAACCCGGGTGACCCAGCAGTTGTGGACATCCAAGATGTGCAGATCGGGGCAATGACTAGTCTCACAACAGAAGAGGTCCATTTAGCAATAAAATCGCTAAAATCGGGCAAGGCTGCTGGCGACGATGAAATTCGGCCCGAAACGCTAAAAGCCTTAAATCGAGACGGTGTTCTCTGGCTGACTCGAGTGTGTCAGGCTGCTTGGATATCTGGGCGAGCACCAAAGCAATGGCAGACAGGCATAATAATACCAGTCTTTAAGAAGGGAGACCAGAAGGACTGCAGTAACTATCGTGGCATCTCTCTGCTCAGCCTGCCTGGGAAAGTGTATGCTAAGTGCTTGGAAAGACGGTGCAGGAGCATAGTTGAGTCAAAGTTCCAGGAAGAACAATGTGGCTTTCGTCCTGGTAGAAGCACAACTGACCAAATCTTCACTTTAAGGCAAGTCTTTGAGAAATCTTGGGAATATGCCAAGAATGTCTACACATGTTTTGTGGACTTGGAGAAGGCATATGACCGGGTTCCTCGGGATAAGCTTTGGCAAGTAGTACAGGAGTATGGAGTGGATGGTCAACTATTAGCTGCCATCAAATGCCTGTATGAATGCCCAGAGTTTTGTGTCAGGGTAAACAGCACAAAGTCTGAACCTTTCACAGTCTCCGTTGGCCTCCGCCAAGGGTGTGTTCTGTCACCCCTCCTTTTCATAATATTTATGGACTGGATTGATAGGCACAGCCTATCAATCCAGTGTGTGTGTCAGAATTGTAAAATGTAGCATTGGACGTCTGCTTTTTGCAGATGACCTAGTTCTGCTTAGCTCTTCCACAGATGACCTCCAGCAGACCCTGGATAGGTTTGTAGCTGTTTGTGCAGATGCCGGAATGAAGATCAGTGTGGCCAAAACTGAAACATTTGTGGTCTCAAGACAACCATCCCAGTGCACTCTAAATGTAAGTGGAGTCCCAATGAGACAGGTGGAGAAGTTTAAATACCTTGGGTCCATATTGACGAATGATGGAAAATGGGACGTAGAGCTAGATACACGAATTGGCTTAGCAAGCTCAATATTGCGGGAGCTTGGCCGTTCAGTAGTATTGAAGTGGGAGTTAAGCCAGAAGACAAAGCTGGCTGTCTTCAATACAGTCTATGTCCCCATCCTCACCTATGGTCATGAGAGTTGGGTAATGACCGAAAGAATGCGGACACGAATCCAAGCGGCTGAAATGAGGTTCCTTCGAGGGGTTGCGGGGCTGACAAAACTCGACAGAGTCAGAAGCTCTGCAATTCGGGAAACCCTCAAAACTCAACCGCTGCTTCTCCGTGTTGAGAGATCACAGTTACGCTGGTACGGGCACCTGGTCAGAATGCCACAAGAGAGGCTCCCTCAGCAGGCCCTCTTTGCCAAGCCAAAGGGTGGGAGGCCACGTGGAAGGCCAAGGACTCGCTGGATAGATTATATCCAAATCCTTGGGTGGACACGTTTGGGAATCCCACCAGAACACCTGAACTTGGTGGCAGATGATCGTGACCATTGGAAGTTCCTCTTGCAGCTTTTGGCCCCACAACCCAATTAGGAAGAGTGGGCCTTGAAGAAGTATGTATGTATTCACAGTTCACAAAAGAGTTGTTAATCCTAATTACCTGCAATGCATCTATCTATTTTCCGGCAGTTCATTGTACTCTTGTAATTTTTGGATAGGGTGAGAGAAAAAAGGAAGCAAGTTATTGAAATAAGATAGTGGTTCAGTTAAAAGTAATGAAATGTGGATTAGTTGGTTTACTTAAAACTCTGTCTTGTAATTGACTGACAAAGTCGGTCTGGTAAAGAACAATAACATGTTATGTAAGACTTAGGATACTGCAGATACAAAAAAAGTTTGTGAATAGAAAAAGTTCCAGGAAAAAATTTAAAAACTTAGTTAATTTGGGAAATTAATCAGACGTGGGAACAATTATACACTAACATTTTTGGCTAACTCAAAAACGGAATTTCTGGTTGTGCACTTAAAACAGATTATCCTTAACCGGTAACTCTTGAAATGATGAACACTGGTTACAGGAAAATTCATCGAAAAACAGTTAATCGAAACACAATTCATCGAATGCAATTCGTCGAACAGCAATTCATCGAAACATTTATTCGCCGAATAAACAATTCATCGAACGACAATTTAACGAATGGCAATTCGTCGAAAATGCAATTAATTGAAAAAACAATTCACCGAAAACGTTTCGATGAATGCTTTCAAAATTCATCGAAAAGTCATTTTTATTACAAAGTATTGTTTAAAAACGTTCAGTAACAATACGGAACGTTGCTCATGATACAGACAACATATGGAAGTGGTCATTCAAGCGTAATCATTATTGTCTTGCATTTTAGAACATTTAATGTAAGTGTACATATTGCTTCATTGTGCGGATAGCGATTTATCTGTAGAGAAGACATTTCATTTTACCAAATTTTGTCACAATAACTCTAGTCCGACTGAAATTCAACATTTCATTAAATTTCATCCAGCCAGAGCGGAATTGCTAATATCATTTCTGAACTTCTTTACGGAAATGTTATGATAAAAGTCATCCATTTGGAACTAAAACTGAACCCCGTGCAGACAGCTTGTACTGTAAACGTTTGCGAATTCTGCTAAGTCAGCGAGTTATTGTAATACATAATTTCTACACTTTTCTTTGTAGCCCCGAACATAGCTGAACTGAAAACTGGAACGGTTCGACAATTTTTTTGTAAAAGTTTCAAATACCGAATCTGAGTAAAATTTGTCCGTTAATAAATGTACGGGGAGCATAATTTTTATTAGTCCTCTTCAACTGAAGGTAAGTTAGTGGGCCTAATACAGAAATGACTAGGCTTTTCCTCCTGGAAATAGGCAAATCAGTCCCATGAACAACCATATATATACAGACAGAAAACACTTATCGGATAAGAAAGACAATAAGAATCCACATTGTTCTATAATTAATTCTTAGTAAAGTAGCATTCCTATACTAACAATCAGTATATTGAGGAGGATGAGAGAAAATAGTACTAATCATTAATATTAATGTAAGTAATACTAATACTAATACTACTAATAATAAATTATTTGATGTAAATATTTTTCACAATATAATAATAAAATATGCAGGAATTCAGAGTAAAAATATTGGAAAACATGAAACAATTATTCCTGAAGATTTTTCAATCATGTTTCTGGGGTGATACTGCACGGGGCCACAAAATTCCTAGGGCTGGTCCTGGGGTCAGATCTGGTGAATTGGTGTTTGAGGTAGATATTGAAATCCCAAGTTGTATATTGTCTGTTGGATTTCATAAGCAGGTGCATTGTTTTTCCTTCAGTACCTCCTACAATTCCTTCAGAGCTGCTGTAACAGTTTCACCTTTTTTGAGGTATTGGTCAGGATTACACCATCCATATCCTAAAAGACAATGGCAAGAACCCCCCCCCCTGCTGACTGTTTGGTTCGAAACTTCTTTGGCCATGGAGAACCTTCGTGTCTCCACTCCATTGACTGTTGTATGTTCTCTGGATCATAGTGACGAATTCATGTTTCCTCAACGGTCAGAATACGAGCTGAAACATTTGCAGCTGATTTCTCAAAATGATCAAAAATCCCTTGAGATGACAGCACATAGTTTCTCGTTTGGTCGGCATTCAAACTTTGGGGACATTTTGCTGAGAGTATCTACATGTCCATATTTTGGTGGATAATGACACCAATTCGTTCCCTGGATGTCTCCACAGTCTTTGCGATGCTTTTCACTGGCATTTGTTCATCAAGGATCATGGCATGCGCTGCATCGAAGTTTTCAAGTGTGATCGCTGTGGAAGGTCTCCCTGACCTGGCAGTATCTGTGTCTCAGGATGCCCAGCTTTCAATTGTTGGTTGTACTGGAAGGCACAGTCCCCTAAATTCTCACACAATGTTTGGTGAATCTCAGTTGCAGACTTTTCTTGCAGCAGGAAAAACCTGATGGCCCGCAACTCTGTGTCTTCTAATTTCCTCAAAACTACTAACATGTTTTCTTACATATCCTAAATGAAAAACAATACTTATTATAATTTCAGGTGACATAGGTTTAAGGGTTTTAAGATATGGTCTTCCTTGTGATTTATATCAGATGCTTTAACATCATTTTTGTTCATCAGAACTTTTCAGTCCCCTCCCCCCTTAGTACAGCTTGATACTGTCAACTGGTCATTTCACCACACCACTAGTGACTTCCTCTTCTGAGATATCGCAAAGACACATATGTTGATATATCAACAAGTTTTACATGTTGATTGATATCGGGTTTACTGAATTCCTGATGTTAACCTCATCCATTCAATAATTCATTTGCCATCAGTGTTCTTCCTTCCTCCCCACTGACCTCAAATTCAGCAGGATGTTATTTTCACGAGGATGAAAAATACTTTTATGAAATGTTCATTTAACATCTCATCTATATCCGCCTCAGTGGATATCATTCACTGCAACCAGTATGCCCCGCAAAAAAATCGCTTTCCGAACGAAGTCGAATAAATGGTAGTTTACTGTATATAACTGACCTGAAAGATATATCCCTCTCAAAATAATTCAAAACAATAACAACAACAACAAAAAAAAATTGCACTCCTTATAATTCATTTTTTGGTGAATTGTATTTTCGATGAATTGTGATTTTTCGATGAATTGTGTTTTCGATTATCTCCTCATCGGTGAATTGCTTTTTTGGGGAATTGCCTTTCGATTAATTGCTTTTTAGATTAATTGTTGTTCGATAAACTGATTTTCGATGAATTGTTTATTCGGTGAATTGTCGTTCGATGAATTGCATTAGATGAATTGTCTTTCGATTAACTGTTTTCCGGATACCTGAAAACTAGTATCTAGCATTAGTAGTATTTCAGTATTAGAGTACCACAGTATTTCAGTAGTATTCCTCGAAAAAGCAATTCACTGAATTGTTTATTGGGTGAATTTCTTTTTCGATGAATTGTCGTTCAATGAATTGCATTCGATGAATTGTCTTTCGATTAATTGTTTTCAGATGAACTCTCTGGATACCTGAAAACTAGTATCTAGCATTAGTAGTATTTCAGTTACTGTCACTGAGAAACAAACCTTGAATATCCAAGCCTGCTTACCAAAGTAGATTTTGGAAGGGATTGAAGTATACAAAGCGGGAAACCCAGGTAGCCATGCCTCAGACGAGAATAGGTATGCTATTAAAAGTAAAGTATACCAGAAATAAAATATTATGGTGGAAAATTCATGAAACCGAGATGTAAAATTATAAAAACATTGATGTGCGATAAAGATTTTCCTGAGCTCTTATTATATAGCAGCATAGCGCTGTACACACATTTGTGTGTGGGGATGATTCTCAGTACCCCCCCCCCCCTCTCACACACACACAATACACACAGGAACTCTTTACAGAACAAGGAAGAGAAAATAAACAAGTTTTCCACAAATCCAAACAATGCAATGCTCCTAACATTAGACAGTGGTTTACTCACTTAGGACATAAAAAGACAAAAAAAAAAAAAACATCCAGGTCAGAATGCCAAACTAAACACCAGTGGTTTCATGAGAATTTTGCAATTTGCAAATAACGGAATAAAAGGATCCCATTGAAGATAGCTAAAATGAAGGAAACTGTCATTTCCTGAAAAAAAAAAATAATAACAATAATTATGTGAAATACAAAATATTTCAATGCTATTCATTTATCATTACGTAAAATGACACAAAAAATATTTCTTTGTGATATAAAATCAACTCTTCAGCCTGAAGAGATTAAATTAAATACACAAAGAACTTATTTTATTAAATAAAATAAGTCGAACATCATATGCATAAACCTTAAATAAAAGAAACGTAAAACAGTAAGAAAATAATACGAAGGTATGTAAATGTCCATCATGAAACCTTAATAATATCTACGACAATTTCGAGAAACGTTTACACGAGATCTTATACTTAAGTAGGTTAACTTTACGCTCGCTCTCGTCTTGCGTGGTTTTCTGTTTTAGGGAATTTTCTGCTGTGATTTCCCTTAAAGACTTATTGGATTGATATAAAACTGTGTCTACGCACTTTGAACACCAAAATTTTGTAAGTTCTGTTACGTCTCTGGATAAAATATGTTAGCATCTCCAGATATTGTGTTTAATGAAAATGGCACGAATATTTTAAAGTGATGAATTGTGAGAGAGTCAGGAGAAGATACTAATTTTTCTAATATACTATTTTTATTATATTTCACAACCACCCCCACCCACCCACACACCCACGTACAGTTAATATTTATAAAGAAAACAGTTTAAGCATTTAGCATTATGAAACACCAAATGAATAGGCCTCGGGATAGAACACGTTAAGCTACAGGGAAAATTTTACATGAATAATAGGATTAGTCAAAGTTAATTCACAATGCCTCAGTCAAGATGATTATGAAGTTTCACTATACTACGATGTCCGCGCTGTTAGCCTAGTGCAGGGGTCGCCAAACTTCTTTGACCTTTGACCCCTTCAAGAGTTTCTTGACTTTTTATCGACCCCCCTCCATTTTACTATTAAGTAATTATAATAGGACAAGCAAAAAAAGACGCTCATGTGAGTTTTTAGATTGTTTATTTTATAGTTACAGTGTTTCTTGTATGTATAATATAGTATATATTATTACATTGGCTTAACGTCAAAGGGATACGTTTTTGTTTTTGACGTCCTTCTTAACATTACATATTTGATAGGAGGAATAAATAATAGATAAAATATAATATTTAATTTAGATAAAATAACAATAACACAATTTTCCTTATATATATATATATATATATATATATATATATATATATATATATATATATGAAAATAAGACTTAAATAAAAGAGCCAATAGGCTTCACTTCGGCATTGTAACATTATGTAAATTAAGGGGATATTAAATCCCAGATTCGGCATGAAACTCTTTGATTCCGATCTTTGAGTTTCTTATTCGGCTTTGAAATAATGTGGGATTTAATATCCCCTTCATTTAAATAAAGAAAATAAGACTTTTATTAACTTAGTATACAATTTACTAACGTTGTCAATGTGAAGGGTGTGCTTCGTGACTCTTGACAAGATTAGAAATGTTGAGTTCAAAATTAGTAAGTTTCGGCCTTAAATCGCCACAGAATTCTATATCTAGCTTATTTCTTTGTTTTGTTAAAATGGAATTACCATGACTAAAACCAGCTTCAACCATGTACGCGCCGGCCGGACGGGAACCACCGACATCCGTTTATTGGTAAATACGTCATTTCGGCCTACTTGATTGGTCTCCGTAACTATTTTCATGACCTTGCTCCATCTTATAGGTCCTATTCATGTCACTGTTCCCACGATTCACTCTTAATTGCATTGCCATTCAGGATGGAGGTAATCCAAGCTAACCAAATTAAATATTACTTGTACAATGATGTCTTATATTTTTCTATCGACTTCCAATCGACCCCTAACAATGTTATATCGATCCCTGGGGGGAGTCGATATCGACCACTTTGGCGACCACTAGCCTAGTTGCTGTGCACTTCACAACCAGGGAAGGAGTGTCCCAGGTTCGATTCACGTCGAAGACGTAAGGAATTTGAGGGTCTTCCTCACCCATAGCCAAGTTAGCCGGTCTTGGGCGCGGGCAGTAGGGTTTTTTCCGCCAGTTTATCTGGCGTTTTTCATCCCGCAAGCTAGACAAACTGACCCCGTGAACACACACACGGACCTACAGCCATAAATACTTAACCCCTCATGAGGGGGCTCAACTCGGTCCAATAAGGACCGGGAGAATAAGGAAGGGAACTCTATACGAATAAATAAATAAACTATACTACAATGTGATTGTGAAAAATAGCTTCTTTCAGCATTTTTATATTTTTCTTAAATAATACGGCTACTGCCAGTGATAACTCAGAAGCTTGCTCGCAAAATGAAGAATTTTTGAAATGTAAAAACGTGGAACATGCTGTACAAAATTTTATTGGAGAAATTCTGAAAACGTTAAGGTTTTCTTCAGTTCAGTTGAGGATATCAGAAATTTAAGAAAATGGTCTGATGAAAAATTTCTCAAAATATTCAACATTAGGGAATTCAAGTTGAGAGGTTTTATTGCAAAGTATAAATTCGGATAAAAATAGCTTAGTTGACCTCTTAATCGACATCAACCAATCAACAAGAGTTTAAAGATTCAGATTCTGGTAATTCATTATGAAAGCCTCCTGTTTAGGAACTGTTTCTGACTTAAGTAGATTGGAGGAGCAGCTTACTTCTTTTGTTAAGGATCACAAAATTGAAAGAGGTTAGCGAGAGAAAAAAGTTTCTCGCGGATAATGTTGATTGTGATGCGCTCACTGGTAAGAGGTTTTCGGCTTTAATGAACAAAACTTAAGTTCTATAGCTGTGGAAAATCGGGACACTTCTAGAATTAAATTAATTTAAATATATAAGATTATACTTGGGTATCTTAATACATTTAATATAAATTATTAAAATCTTCATAGTCTTAATATCTGAATTCACTACTTAATTATTTAATGTTATTACGGATTACGGTTCCAGAAACTCTTTCCATGCAAATCTTTCAGATCCTTCAAGGGAATCCACTTCTCTTGACCATCGAGGTTTTTGGTCTTCATCTTGAACATGAGAACCTCCTGACTACATTAAATCCATATGATGTTGAAACCTTTTAATTCAGTTAATCGTTAAAATGCTGGCACTCCGCGTAAATGTTTTTGATACTGAGGCATTCATTTCTGCCTTCACAAGCATTTCTTTCAGAGTATAAAGGAGCAGTTACAGTGCAATATCAGATATTTAGACCAAAATAAAATTTAGTAATAAAATAAAATAAAATAAATCCATATATGAATCAATTTATAATCCAAATTTCAATTCTTTCTCATCAGCTATTACTCTCTCAAGAAATCAATAGTTCATCTTGTCAGGTAATCTTGGGAGAGGAATTCTTTATGAAATCCTCTTCCAACATGCATACTATACATCCAACATGTACACCATACTGATAACAACATGCATGCATGTTGTTATCAGTATGGTGTACTTTCTCTTGATGGAACTGATTTTTCAGAGAAATTCTTCAGATTTCTAGTTGCATACATATTGATAGTACTGAATGTAGCAAATTAATGAGGCTAGGGACCAGAGATAAAGTTCAAAGCCATTACAAAATTTTATAATATAGCTCAAAGGATTACTTGGATTGAAAAACACATGAAACAACTAAAGAAAGGTTATTATTCCTCTTTATGATTCGGTTGCATCTTTACTATTCTGCATAGATTTGGTCTTCTTGGTTTCTTCTAGATCAGCCGGTGGCAGAGCATATTCAGATTCAAGTGATTATGCTCGAGGCAGGTCTGTGAAGTGTTCAGTATTAAGCTAGGTTGAAGATGTGTGGATTACAAAGTTTAGTTGATAGACGAAAAAATAGAGGCATGATAGAAGGTAAAAATGTGGAAAGGGTTTTATTAAACTGATACAAAAGAAATGTTTCAGTATATGTCAAATAGAGAAGTAGGGGTCATCCGTGGAAGTTTTGTAAGAGCGTAGTTAATAGGGATGTGCGGACTAATGTTTTGCATGGAGTGGAATGGATTGCCAGAATTGGTTGTAAGTTCCCTGACAGTGAATGCATTTAAGGAGAGATATGATAAGTGTTGTGTGTCACGGTCTCCAACGATGAGTTTTCGGACTCCATGCAGATACCGTATAATAATCTTTCCTTACAGAAGGTTTTCTTCAACCCCTTCCTATTTGTTCTCTTAAGTCATAACACAATCGGATGCTGATGCCAAAAAATGTGGATATCAGTTCTGTTACTGTTTCACCCCCAAACCCTTTATAAAGAAACCAACTTCAGAAGAGCGGAATTCTGATGAAATCAAAAATGCTCGACAGCAGGCTTCATTTTAGGAAAGAAGTCTCCAGAATGCTGATCATCCAATTGATTAACTACCTTTTATAGCAGAGTTTTGTCTCGAGCAGAAGTAGAAATTATTTTATGCTAGAATAGGTAAGAATATGACAGCAGATAAGCTGGCGACTTCTATTTTATACTTGGGATCAAGAATCAGTATCATGCTTCCCCTTGGCAGGTCAACTTATATATTAAAAGGCTATCTAGAATTGAAGAAATGTGTTGGTCAACGGTAAAATATTTTCAAACTTGTCAACTATGGAATCTATTCAGAGGGAAGACAATTTTTCAGTCTGTGGACTTGCCGGTTAGGTCATTTTAGTATATTTCTGCTGATACTATTGGTTCCTCGGCACAACTGAAAGGGGTCATATTTGTTATATGACCCCTTTCAGTTGTAGTTCAATATTTGTTGTAGATGTTATATTGCTTTCCTGAAGTATTTCCACTGACTAATCAGAACGCAAAAACTCTAGCTCGAATTTTTGCTGACAAGTTTTGTATTTTTTCCTGAGTCATTCTTAACTGATATAATTTGAAACTTCACATAAAAATTGCTTCAACATATATAAGTTTTATTCTATATTTGATAAGTTTCTGCATAATAAAGAAATATTCACAGCTCCACACTGACATCAGTGCAATGGTTTATGTGAGAGAATGAATAAATCAGCGAAATAAATTTCCTCAAGCAAGTCAGTGTAATGGATTTGGACATGAACCTTCCTATAGCTTTATTCTGTCTTTCCTGCTATAGCTGATTCATTAAACCCATCTTATTATTGCACAGTTGTGATCTCTTTCACTTCAAATATCTTAATCGTAATGTAGGATAACAAGACAAAATATGAATTTTTATGGGATTGATACAGAGACTTATCTCTGATTATGAAGTAATAAAAGAAGAAAGTGATGCTTAATCTGAAATGAGTAGATAATCTTCAAACAAGTTGAGAAAACAAACTAAGCTTATGAGTAGGAAATTTAGCCATAGTACAAGACTGTGCAGATGAAAGAAATGTAGCAGTTTAAATGTTAATACACCACGAATATACAGATGTGTAGACGTATTATCACCTGTAACTAATAAGATTGTTGATAGTAATTCAGTATCAACTGGATGAAACTTAATGAAATTTGCTATTCTAAATGGACATCTCAGGTTACGAAGTCATTTTAATAATTGTTTTCAATGACCTAATAAGCAAAACAGAATTATACGTTTAGAGAGCAAATACAGACTCTTGAACTCAGCCTGTAAATACAACGTCTTTTACTTAGTAAGATCAAAATTAGAATCTCGTTAAAGGGGGGGGGAAGAAGCTGGGTACCTTTACAGGAAAGACTTCCAAGTGAAAGTCACTTACTCGTCTCCTGTGGAGATTCCAATCATAAACGGGGCGTTTTTTTAGTAGTAGTAGTAGTAGTAGTAGTAATAGTAGTAGTTATAAGTTTTCAAAGCTTGGTCTTTGAAAGCATACAGTGGTCAACCACACAATAGGACAACAAAGGAAGTCGCCATTTTAGCAGTCATCCTAGGGTCGCTAAAACCAGAGAGATGAAATGTTATAAATGCTAAGAAGACTTAACGGCGGAAGAAAACCACATAAGATGCAGGAACTGTCAGAGAAATATGCATTTTCTATGTTTGGGATTGTCCGAGGTCCCTTGACAACGAAAATCAAATGCGAAGCGTGATGAGTGTAAGTGCCCACATTGTAGAGAAAACGAAGGAATGTCGCCTTCAACTGCACGCTGGAAACAGCCAAAACAGAAAACAAAAGTAGGTGCTAAACAGTTAACGAAGCAATCAACAGAAGAGGAAATGAAAACCAATAAGTATACTAATGGTGAGCCCATTTTAAATGTATTAGTAGAAAATTGATTATAAAACCTAAAAGACTGTTTAATTAATTTTTCGAGAACAATTTGAAACACATACCGCATATAAGTTACCAAAAAATTCAACCAATAAGAGGAATTTATTAAATTTAATAACAGTTCTATAGAGGGTGTATCGCAGACCGTTAGAGAAATTAACAATAGCATTAAAAAGATAACGGAAAGATAGCATAACTTAAATAGACAGAGGGACTACAGAAAGAACTAAATGCTTTAAAACAACACTACGAACTCATAAACGAAAAACAGTATAAAAATCTGTGATCTCCCAGAAATTGCAAATCTTAGGAGATTCAACAGGCTCCCGATTAAAAGGAACTGTGATGAGTCGTAAAGAAGAGAACAACATACCAACCTATATATGTAATAACCCCGGATCATGACATTTGCCACATTCTA
Source organism: Typopeltis vanoorti (assembly GCF_054136105.1). Taxonomy (NCBI): domain Eukaryota; kingdom Metazoa; phylum Arthropoda; class Arachnida; order Uropygi; family Thelyphonidae; genus Typopeltis; species Typopeltis vanoorti. The sequence goes on from NC_143568.1 coordinate 63,858,435, forward strand.
AACTCGATAACAGAATGGAAACAAGTGACTACCCCAAAATGGTTATGTATTCTTCATATCAAAATCAGGAGCATTCAGAAATACTGGCTGACGCTTCAAGCTTATCTGAAGGAAGATATGGACAACAAAAGTGATATTTTAATACTAACAGAAATATCCACAACAAACGAAGACACAGCCATCTACCAAATGCCAAACTTTCAACAACACAAACACTGCAGACAAATTAAACGAGACGATCGTATAATATCATTTAACAAACATAAATTATAAGTAATAGAAATAAACTATAAATAATTTGTGGAAAATTTACATCTTTATAAGTATGCATCTAACTTAAAAACATGAAACAAGAGAGCTCCTTGGTATTAAAATCAATTTGCAGACCACCCAATTTAAGCAACACAAAATTTTTAAATGAATTAAACAGATGGCTTTCGACCACGGAAGAAGGCACCTCAGAAAATCTGATAATAATAGGTAACATAAATATAAACAATATAAACATAAATAACAAGACAGCACAATACTTAGACCCCTTATCAGCATACAACATAACCCCTTCCATACCAGTCGTATACACGAGAAGATATAGTCGAAAATACAATCACCTCATCCTGTATTGACCACACAAATGTACGGGCCCCTCCAAACTGTTCCTCTATACAGGAACCGTCATAACGTAAACTGGCAGACCATTATGTCACTGCACTACAGTTGCATACTGAACAAGAACCTTTAAAATCACTGAGACTACAAAACAGTAAAACCACATCCTAAACGAAACTCTAGTAAACAACGAAATCAGAAAAACAGACTGGATGCAGAAAGCATCTTCAGACTGCTGATGCTAAATATACTAATCGTAAACTTACATTTTAATAAAATATATAACAAAGCATTAAAAAATAAATAAAAATACGTTCCGAACGCCGACGAAATCCATGGATAACAGTTAATATATTAATAGACATACAAAGAAAAGATGCCCTATGGAAACAACTTAAGAGGTGACCTAACAATACAGTTTACAAGCTGAATAAAAAAAATAAAACGGAATCTCTTAACAATACAAATCAGAACTGCAAAAAGAATCTATTATAGAAACAAATTAACAACAGCTCAGAATGACATAAAGGAAACCTGCCACCTGATAAATTAAATGCTGGATAATACACACAACATTACCTCAGAAACAATAAAACACGGCTTTGCTTGCGAGCCCAAATCCTCTCAAACAATTGGCAAAAAACTTTAATCAGTACTTTCAGAACTCTGTCCAAAATCTGGAAGAAATATTTTCTCCTCACACAAAGGAATATTCTCCCCTAGGAGACCACGAGCAGCCAAGTGTCAATGTGGTATCCCACAGTAACAAAAGAGCTGTCACTTTCAATTCATCAAATTAACACTAACAAAGGAACAGGAACACAATCAACCAAAAGACTTAAAAAAATACATTCAACTAACCTATGTTCAGTTATACTAAAACTGTTAAATAAACTCTTCGACACGGGGCACATACCTGAAACACTAATGTCTGCATTATTAATAATATTCTTCATTATTTTTGCAAACACGTTTTAGCCCTAATGATTGTTGTAATAATAGTAGTCACTGACATAATACAGTATTGATCTTAATAGTCACTATAGTAAACCTTGACCAGGAATGGGCTGGTCATGCGATGTTACTCTCGGCGATATTCTTCACAGGAGGTGAAATGTCTTAATAGCTTCATCTTTCAGATGTACGAAGTTGCGCTTCACGTGCAGTAGTCTATTTGATCCATTGTATCTAATACAATAATTTACAGTCACATTCTAATCTTTACTTGCATCTTATAAGAATTAACTTCATCTTTGATCCCTATATATCATAATTTAAAAAAATTAAATAATAATAATAAATAAATATAATAGAAACTCCAGAAGAAAGCTCATTATATGATCGATTATAACTGATGGCTACAGCACTCTTTGTATGCCTTTTAGAGCCTCTTCTCAGTCAGTTGATCGTTCGCATAACTGAAGTAATTTTTTTTAATTAATATGAGAAAGTTTGTTTTAATTCCACATTTCAAAATCGACCTTAGAACTGGTAGTATTACTTTCTCTCTCTCTCTCTCCCTATATATATATATATATATATATATATATATATATATATATATATATATATATATATATATATATATATATATATATATATATATATATATATATATATATATATATATATATATTGATCAGAGTATTAAAATATGGAAGGCAACAATGAAACAAGTTATCCAGTGAACCACAAGGAATGTTGTCAATATATTGCTGTATGCAGATGATCAGTTTATATTACAAGACAGTGAAGATGGCCTTCAAAAATCAGTGTCCGAATTAAACAAAATAAGCCAACAATACAACTCAAAAATTTCTTAAAAGAAAATAAAAGTCATGGCATTTAAAGGTCGAGATCAACAATAGGTATAGAAAATAAGTTAATCGAATAGATGACAGAGTTTCATTATTTATGCTGAATAATAACATATGAAAAAAATATGGATGAAAAAATAAAATAAAATAATTCAGAAAATCTGTCGAATATTTAAAATAACACTGGAAAAAAAAACAAGACGAGAAACAACTAAAACTTTACAAAGTAATGGCCTTTGTAAAGTGTTGTATAGAGTTGTGGGAGTGTTGTATAGTTCATGTTTCTGAACTATACAACACTCCCACTCTGTTGTATAGTTCAGAAACATGAACTGTTAAACAAGAAGATAAAAAAAAAATACACAAATGAGATTTTTATGAAGAATTAAACGATGCACAAAATTAGACCTTATAAGAAAAGAAGACATCAAAAAGGAACTAGATATTTACTATGTAATTATAAAGATAAGGCATATAGAGAGAAAAGGGAAAAACTTCTATTTAGGATGGAAAGATATCGGCTACGAAACGCACAAGAAAGATCTGCCTAAATAAATCCCAAACTTAACGCGAAGAAAGTACTTATTTATAAACAAGTTTTGAACCTTTATATTATCAAAACGTTCAAACCGGTTGCATGAACCTATATTACAAAACCATCAAACAACTTTGGACGAGACTAAAGTTCTCATAGTAGTCTAATGCATACTTCGTTAACATTCTACTCATTTATATTCTTAACCACGCTACCGCTCAAGACGTGTATAGACGTCAAGGTCATCATGGAGATGCGAAGTGCATATTAAAATTGTAATACCATTGGTATTACATTGAAATATATGATGGATACGAAGCGTATATGATAAAGTTTTAGCAAGACAGAAAACTTCGTAGCAGGAAACTCAGTGTGCGTTAATGACAACCTCAGTCTCAAATTCCACACTGACACATAAAAAAAGGGATGTGATGCAATATTCCTTAAGTGGGATGTAGTCAACTATCTTGTGTTGTACGGAGTGACGTCACTCAAGAGCGCAATCAAACGCTGCGTGTATTGCAAAGATACAGTTGTCACGAGTGGGAAAGCACTTACCTGATATCTCATTTGGTGGCGAAGAATTGTTAACTATTCCCAGCAACTGTTTAACACACGACAGGGAGTTTGACGACCGTCTTCGCAATGGAGATATTCGAAATTAGTATTCCAAACTGGCTTTTATATGCAGTGGTGGTTCCGACGGTGACTCTGATTGCGTCATACTTGTAAGTAAAAGCTTCCTGTTTACATTCTCTTTGTTAGTATAACGAAACGTGTATGTCAGTACATTTAAAAAAAGGAACTGTCAGAAGGGCATCCGTAATTGCTCTAAACTTCCAGAATTATAATACAAATATGAAATAATAATAAATTAATTAATACTTTCTAACATTTATAATCTATGATTATCTTCGACTTTCCCCAAAATAAAATTAATAAGGATTATTAATATACATGAAGATGAAAATCGGAATTTAGAAAGCTACAGATTAATAGGATTTCTATTCAGAAAACTATAATTAGTGTAGTAAATACTATGCATATTACCAAAAAAACATGATATCATTAAGAAGGAATCAATATTTCACATCTTTCGTGATTTTACTTCAGCCAGTAATTCAGACCTTTCAACGTGTTCGCTTAATATTCCAGTCAATCTGTTGTGGTGGTGGTGGGAAAAATAATATTGTTGAATTTATTTCTATTGCAAATAAAACACAACACAAATCAATAATCCTAAATGAATAGAAAATAAAGTAAAATTTTGATTTGTTCAAAATATTATAATTCGAATCCTGGATTTTAATTTCATGTCTTTCTATACTTCAGAGAACGAAATAAATTATTTACCACACAAATTTGGTTCTTCGGGAATTTACACTAAAATATAAGGAGAACAAGAGTTTGCAATTATTTTAATTAATTTAAAAAAAATTTTTTTTTCATTTGAACCACTTTAATGGCAAAATTTTACAAAATGACATTATGTCTTCAATGCATAGACTGCAACAACTTTGTGTCAGCAGAGTTTGACAATGAAGAATGTTTATTACATAGAAGAATGAACTCATGAACCTAATTTCACCTTTTTATGATTGCCTGAGTCCGCTACCTCACTTCCTCTTCTTTCTTCTTCTTCTCCACCCTGTCTTCTTCCTTACCCTATTATTTTAGTGCTCTTTGACATATCCGCTGTCCACATCATCTAACTGAATTTCTACCCAAGTTTTATAACAATTGGTCCTTATGCTGCTGATAGTCCCCTGAAAATCACAACTCAAAGACAAGATTTCATTCTTAATTTCGGTGGACTAAAATGAAAAAGGGAGGTTAAATGTTCACTTCTTCTACAGACGCTACCACCGTAGCTCAGTTAATCTAAAATACACTTTGGTTCTACAAATCGGTTTCGAATCCCTACTAGGAAGTAAAGATTTTACGAACGTGTATTCATCAGAAAGTAAACTAGTCTCATCTGGAACCGACAGTCTTTTATTTCGAAAACTATATTTTTTTCTTTATTTTATCCTGTAAAACAGCAAATCTGATCGAAAAAACTACGAAATTTAAACACGACTCACTGGTTATCACTACTTCGACCGTAATTCCAAACACCCATCAACCACAGCCCCTGTAGACACATGTAGAAGTCGTATCATTTAACCGAGGTCCACATTTTAATCCTCTACTGTTTTACCTACGTCCTCTCAAAAATAATTGATATCTCCCAAACACAAATTCTTATATACAAAAGAGAAAGCCAAGTACTGAGATAGCAGGAAACCTACAATGTAGGAACAGTTACGTGGTTGACGTTAAACGTTTACTTGTTCAGAGTGCAAAATTCAGAATAACATTCGAGGAGATCACACAGTAGAAAGCACATTCCACTAATTATGAAAAATGATGTCAGTAAATTTGAATTCTCTGATAATAAAAACACAAGTATGAAATGATATATAATTTGAATTAAATCTGATTTATCTACTCAAGTCTCGTTTTTCTATTTCATTTCAGTTATCTTACCAAGAACCATAACTATTGGCAATCAAGAGGTATTTCATGTTTGAAACCTTATCCACTAGTTGGGACATTTCTTGAAGTATTTGGAAAGGTAAAATTCTTAATGTTTTCATGAAAAGTCTGCGGTTTAAAATTAACATTGACCTTTATATTGATTAAAAAAACTAATTTAGTTGATAAATTGGTAAACATTTTGATTGAAAAATTGACTGATTTAAACTTGATGAAGCAAACGAGTGGTGAAAACGAATATGGTAAAAGTGATATTCATGCTGCTAAACAGTAAGTGAACGAGATACAAGATTTGCGATTGAAATGCTGAAGAATCCACACATATGCACCTATGGTATATTTCGTTATATGGATATGTATAAGTTTAACGGAGGGGAATGCACGTTAGTTAGAGCTGACTGGAATCTAAACTTGTTAATTATTATTTCCATTAGATTAATAAATTCAATTAACATTAATTCCTAAAGCACTGTCTAGTAGGTTAGTAGAAATTGATGTACTTTTATCGAATCAATATTCTAAAGAGATATCTGAGATTAATCACGTGCTGAATAGCTTTGAGTATTCAGACTTCGAAATCTCTTCATGTGAAGTAATTGCCGTTTACAACTAATTAAGTGAAAAATGCCAGATATACGTTTCTCTATTGATTGAACAGTTTATCTCATTCAATGAGGAAATGAATAGTTAATAATACAGCAATTTAGAGGTAAGTCAAATTGAGTAATTTAAATATTTGAGACGATAGGTTGAAATCCAAACATCATTACGATTTTTAGTAGAAAAGATAGCCAATTGGACAACTAGAGGTTGCGATTGAAGTACGTTTTTACAGTATTGAAGATATTACGCTTTTTGGCCTGATAAATTAATATGCATATTATTTAAGGCAACGTGAAGTAAATCTCATAATATTTTCATTAATATTATTAGTGAAGTGAAGTGATATTAAGTTTGATATTATGCTCTCAAGTAGTTATCGTAATACATGTTATCATGATATCTTATAGTTCCGATCTCATATAATTTGATGATATCATATTGAGATTCACATTAAACTTCATTGCATTAAATAGCATTAACTATGAAAGATAAATAATCGACCGAAAGCTTGTAGGCCTGTTTACCCAAAGTACCATCAAGTAGTGGTACTCAAAAATAATAAATACGCCTTCTATAAAGTAGATCTCCAAGCGATATTTATTTGGGTGAAGACTACGATGTCAAGTTCAGTTTTAACCAAATACTGTTCTATCGTATTTCACTCAGAAAGACAGCACGGCACCTGCCGTTATCTTTCGTAATCTAATATCCTATCTCTGCTCACAGTGCATCTCTCTCTCTTCTTGAAGTGACATTCACTTCGAACATTCCCTAGTGTGAGTACCTCAAATTCACAACGTTCTGCAACTCCGAAAAAAACTAAAACCCTTTTCTTCTCCCCATATTTCTTCTGATCAATACTACTTCTAACACTATATAAATACAAATCCTTCCTTTGACTACTTCGAATCAAATTTCGGGTGGGTGTACCAAAATCCCTCCAAAATTCTTGATGCCATCCAAAAGAAGGAAATCCAAATAACTGTTGACCCCCCCGTCTCTAATTACCCACTTCAGTCACTTTTTCCCGGACGTCTATATCTGTCGTATGCATCTTCACTTTCCTTTCTGCGTGTAACCACAAAAGCAACTGCCAGTCGCCTGAACCAACTTTTCCTCCTCCACTTCCATGCCTTCTACCTGTGTGTGTTTTGAACATATTTCCGCAGAGTTTAATCTAAAACCTTCATTTCTTCACAAACCCGGGTTCCTCTTTAGTCTTACCCGTACGCAAAAATACTCTGATAAGGGTTTCGCACCTTCTTTTGTGGGGGAGTGATCACGTTTTGTGTATATGAATCTTACCCATAGAAGATTATAAACCTACAATGCATTCGTGTCGCAATACGCTAAGAACGCGATAATGAGCTTTCTTATCCTAATCACCAAACATGGAACCTTTAGAGCGATTGCAGGCCTCCCGATGAAGGTCATGATTTCACGCATGGAATTTATTTACCATCAGGATCACAGCTTTATTAGAATCGATGTCTTGTATGTTCTATGCATTTGATGAATTCAGCTGAATAATGTTTTCTTATTTTCCACTCTGCACTTATTTGCCTTTTACCTTACGATCTCGTTACGTTGTAACTTTATATTCGTCCTTGAAAACTGAGAATCTTTTTTGCGGAACTACAAAAATCAATGGTGTTACGAGCATGATAGCAGTATGTCTCTTTCTTAAGGATGTATATAGTTGTTGTTCAAATATTTTGAACCCATTTGATCATTCAAAACTTTTTATCTACCTACACGTGAATTACTAGACTGAATACAATAACATCTAGTTTTATCTGATTTGTTTATAATTCTAGCTATAATGAAATAATTTTTTATCTCATTTATTATTATCAGTATAATAAAAACCATTCTTCATCGAAAGTTCTGTTATTTTGATAATCTTGATGCACTAATTATACTAAGATATTTTTCCTTATTTTAATTAAATATTTTTGTAGGATATTCATGTTAAACAACTGAAAGTGTATCAGAAATACGGAAGGATGTTTGGGTAAGCATTTAATGTGGTAAGCATATAATTTACGTCTTCTGGTTTCAGGCTTATATAGAAACTATAAACGTTTCGGCGAATCCATGCGTAAGCAAACCTTTCATGACAGGGGCAACTCGTAGTAAAGGTGGAGTGAGCACTGATACGCTTGGATCCGCGAAACGTTTATAGTTTGTATATTCGGCACGAAACTCTTGTAGTTTCTCTATTCGATTCTGAAATAATGTTGGATTCAATATCCACTTAATTTGAATAATTTTGCATCACCGAAGTGAAGTCTTTTGGCTATTTATTTCAGTAATTCTTGGTGTCTTTTGTGATGTGACCATTTTTTAGCAACTGGTATGGTAAAGTATAAGTTCTGCATCACTTCAACCTGAGTATTTACATCTGGGACTGGCTCCCACTGACGACACCTGAACAAAGGTCGAATCTGGTTCTGATCTGGCTCTGAGAAGCTCTGCTAGGGATAGGTTTTTGCCTGTCTCTGGGTGGGACAGATTATTGTTCTCCTTGATGGTGGGGTTAGCCTGCTACTGAGCAGAGCCAATGCTGGGAAGTTCTTCTCGGTCACGGGGTGAGCCTGTGACTGAGTGAAACAACGCTGAGTTGGGCGATCTTTCGGGATCGTCTTATTTTTAGAGCCCTCTTCACCTATACAAAGGTCGAAACCGGGTGGAAGTTTGGGTGATGAATGGCAATGCTGAAGTCCATGAAATTTTAACTGAGGCTCGGCTGTTGCTGTCACCCAGTTCTTGGGTGTGTGTGTGGGGGGGGGGGGTAATGAATGGTAATGGTATAGCCCGTCAAGTTAACTGAGGCACGGCTGTTGCTGCCTTGGATGAGATATCAGCGGCTCTTCTCGGTGGTGGGGTGAGCCTGCGTGTAGAGCCAACCGGTTCTGAGAGTTCTTCTCAGTGGCAGTGTGAGCCTGTTACTGAGGGGGAACAACGCTGAGTTTTTGGAGTTTGACCTGTACTTGACCATTCAACAAAGGGCGAAACCGGTCTGGGTAATGCCCCCCATAATGTATAACATCATACATGTCCGCTAGGAGATGTGTTTTACATTATGGGAAATACTAAGGATAGTGATCCGAGCCTACTCCACCTTTACTACGACTTTCCCCTGTCATAAAAGGTCTGCTTACGCTTGGATCCGCCGAAACTTTTATAGTTTCTATATTCGGCACGAAACTCTTGTAGTTTCTCTATTCGGCTTTGAAATAATATTGGATTCACCCACTTAATTTGAATGACATCCTTGTCTTTACATGTGAACGTAATTTCAGCATTCCAATTATCTTTTGAGTCGTATTTTCAATCTTTGCCGCGTGGCCCTTGAACTTCGACTTCCTATCTACTAACACTCTAAGATCCCGAGCCTCATCAGTTTCTTCTAGCATAATCCCACCATTATAATACGATATTGGATATCCAATCCGACCAAAGTGAATGACTACTTTACATTTACTGACATTGAACACCCACTTTCCCAAGTCTATACAAATTCCGGCCTATACAAATTATTCTGCAAGTACTGCATATGTGCAGCATTCCTGATTACCCTACCTATCTTTGCATCATCATCAAATAGCTATATGTCGTTTGTCAAATCGTTCCCATTATCATTAATGTACAGATTGAATAACAGTGGACCAAGCACTGATCCTTGTGGTACACCACTTGTTATTTTATTATTATTATTATTATGATTTACTTTTTATTAATCTTTGTACTGTTTATGGGCAGTACTACCCTTATATCACGTCCAGACATTTCGTCCAGACTTGATATAGGCCTAAGCCTTTACAAGTGTTTCACCCTATGTCTGTTCGAGTTATCATAGTAGTCATTCTCTGGTGACAACGCCATGCCACCAGTGTGCCCTGCAGGGCCCCAAGGAAAGACCTTTTATATCCTTCTGCGTAAGCCCAAGCTGGTTTAAGTCCTTATAACTATCTGCACTCCATACACCATGTAAAGAGATGGTGGCGCTGGTAAACCTCGGAATTGCCCCATGCTCTTCCCGTATCTTACTAACTAGAGCTGAGTTATTTTTAAATTAATTTACTTTGTTATTATGGGTATAGGCTAGTGGGCGTCCTGTTCCCACCACCTGGGCATCAACTACTCAACCGTCACCACCTCTTTTAATCACTAAATCTGGCTTACGCAAACCCGCGGAGGTTCTATAATGTGGTTCCACCGTAGTCTCCCAACCTTTGTTCTTAAAGCAGTTGTTCAGACTGGACACCACGGCATCATGCCTCCTCACGCGAACCCCATGGGTGCGGAAGCAACACTGGGCTATATGAGACAATGTCTCACTGAGTGGCAGCCAGCCCTACAGTTTGAGTCGTCACTACCCCATCGAGTTGTGCGGGCTCGAGTTGGCAGGGCATTGATTCTCGTCCTGATAAGGTCAATATACTTGAACCCAGGGAGGAGTTCCTTACCCAATCATGCTGGGGAGGCACCAGATATGACTCTTTTAAAGGAGTACCATCTACAGAACAGTGCAACAGAGATGCCCATCTCTTGTGTTCAGGGGATGCTGTTTCGATTAAAGTACCTTAATAATGGGACCAGCCTTTAGCCCGCCTAAAGTCTTCTTGTATTAATGGGCTATAGAAAGCCTCTCTGCAGATAGGGGAAGAAGATAGTTCTAACTGCGCGATTCTTGACAGCTGCAGGCGTGGGATCAGCCATCTATGTGATGAAACCCCCCAAGCCCACTATACTTCACCTTCGCATTGAAATATGCAGTAGGAGTGTCAGGTGGCAGTCGGAGCCATGATCTCATAGCTTAACGGATAGCCCTGTCTATTCGGGACAGTACCGAGATATATGTTCAACTAAGCACCAACTTGCGGTAAAAGCGAGGTAGGAGATAGTGGGAAAGGAGAAACAGTCTTTGCTGGGGCTTGAGAGGAGCTTTCCTCAACGAAGCGATCCCAGCTTCTAAGACAGAAGCCCTTCCCTTTGGAGTGAACATGATACCAAGATATCTCCACTCTTCCAGGATGGTCAAAGCATGCAACGGCCTCCCGTGCAGGGAAAACTCTATAGTCTCGACCTTAAGCTTCTTGTCACGACCAGAGGGGACAAGAGCTAAAGAGCAGGACTTCTCTACATTAATAGAAAGTCTTCGAATAGAGAAGTCAACTGCCCGGCCAATGAGTTCTTGCAAGCCTATCTTAGTAGAAGCTACGAGAATAAGATCGTCCGCAAAGGCCATAGCATTAAAGGAAGAAGCGCCTAGAGAGTAGCCTATATGGCTAGGAAGAGAATGAAGAAACTCATCTATGACGCAGTTAAAGAAAAGGGGAGATAGAGGATCACCCTGACGAACACCACGTACTATGGGAATATAAGTTGCACGGGATCCTGTAGTGAAAGTGAGGAAGCTACTCAAGTATAGCTCCATAACATAGAAAAGAAAAGGTTCTGGAAATCCAGCAATAGACAGCGCTCGAAGGAGAGCAGGAAGGGAGACGCTATCAAAGGCCTTTTGGAGGTCCAGCGACGCCATATATAGAGGCTTAAGGTGGCGTCGGGAATCAGATAGAAGAGAAGATATATATTCTCGGCACAGCCATCCGAGGCGACAAAAACTCTCTGTCTATGATCATGCTGTATATGTTGCTGAAGTCGTTTAACTAATATTTTATGATAGGCCCTAAGTAACACAGGGGAGGTAATAGGTCTAAAGTCTGAAAAAGTCTACCATGCTGTATTCTGTCAAAAGCCTTAGCAAAATCCAAAAGTGTCATGGTTCACCACCACCACCACTCTTGATATACGAATTGGTCTATCACACGTGCTGATATATCATCAGTCCTTATTGCCGCATTCTTATTCAATGTGTGCAACACCTCTAATACCTCGTCCTCACACACCTGCGTTTCTTCATCTAATGAAGAGGTAGCAGTGAACTCAATGTTGCTAAACCAGGTTGATAGCTTTTAAAAAATGGGCACTCATCAACTGAACAATCTATTCTGCACCCTCACGCCATCATAATTTAGAAGAGTTATTCTTTCATATTCGTTCTTTCTTTTACTTGCAGCATATTGATAGAATTCTTGTGGGTTGTCTTTAGCACGCAGAGCTACTTTCTTTTCATAATCAGACTTTGCTATCCGTACAACAGTTGTGACTATTCTAGCCTGCTGCTTTTAATGTGAATAACGGACGTCATCCTTATGCACGCGGTATTCTTTCCACATTGTAATTTTCTTACGAATATCTTGCTTAATAAGATTACTCATCTATTTGACTTCTGCTGTATTTAAAAATCGAACTCTATGAACATATTCTGATATCGCATCATTTAAATATTGTTTAAATGCTTCTCATGCACCTGTCGATATTTTTTTCCATCCAGCAACCGATCCCATTCGACTGAACTCATTATACTCCTCAGTTGGTCATAATTTCCTTGAATTGTAGTTCAACACGTAACCTTTTCTGGATGGAACATTCATAAACTTAGTCACTTCCCAAGTGAGTACCGTATGATCACTGTCACCAACCGGAGGCAGAATAGTTACGTCTTTAACTGAAACGCCCTCTGACACTATAATCATATCTAACATTCTTTGCCATTGAGTTTCTTCTGTCACATGCTTCTTGAGGACGTTGTCCTGTAACAACAGCTCAATAAATGCATTTTCATTCTTATCACTAGATTTTACTGCTACCTAATCAATATTTGGATACTTAAAGTCTCCCATTATGATTATTCTTTTCGCGATCATCTTTTTTATTTGGTGATGCATTTCTTCCTCACTAGCAACCGATCCACCAGGTCTGTAACAACATCTCACTATGTAATTGATCTTGTTAGATTCCACCTCACACCAGATGGTTTAAGCTCGCTGCCACATGAAATGTTGATAGTAGTAGCAGTAGTACTACAATCATAGGTCTCAACACTAACTGGATTCAAGTCATCCGATATCATTAGCAGCATGCCCCCTCCTATCTATCCTGCCTAAAAATACTGTACCCTTGACACCCGATGCCAGTTGGTAGGTCCAACATTTCCATGACAAAACCCACTCCCGTCATTAACAGGGTTATATAACATTGTCGCTCTGACACGCACATTCATACCATTCCTTCCTTTATAATTTAGTTTCCCTGACTCTGTGCGTGTCTCATACCAGTTATTAGTTTTTCTGGACTCCTGATACATACGCATTCAGGTGTAGGCTGTTCCTCTTATACAAATCCAATCTTCCCTCAAACTCATTCGACACATCCAAAAAACTCGCATCCATACCTTCTACATAGCCTACGCATCGAATCGTTTGCCATCATAACCCTTCTTCTTAATTGATTTTTATCATAGCTAGGTAAAATACTGACGATTTTCACTTTCTCACTCTTCACTCTCACTTCTTCCAACAACCCTTTCATGTCCTCTCTCATACTGATCTTATCGTTAGTTAAGTCGCTGGTACCTACTACAGTTACCATCTTGTTTACTTTTCTCTTCTGTTTTTGAATTGTTTTTTTCTTTATATTCTTAATTTTCGCTCCAGGAAAACTCGAAGTTATAACTCGCTCATCAATAGCATGTTTTATTATAGAATCACCCATAAGAAATAACATCTTTCTTTTTACAAACATGATTTCCCTTATTTCCCGACTTATCTGTTTCCATGTTTTGTTGTTTCTTCTTTTCATGTTTTTTTTTTCTCCCTCTGTTTATTTAAACGCCTCTCGACATTTTGCAAATCTCGCGTCGTCTCGCTGATGCTTCAACTACGCTCTTTTGGTGGTTAATTCATTTTCATTAATCTCCTCTAATAATCTCATTAGCGGGGCTAATCTTCTTGTTCTCGCCTGGGGTGCTTTTTTTAGCATTACATTTCTTGCCCTTTTTTGGGCAAAATCAACATTCGATATATATATATATATAATAATATATATAATAGCCTTCTTCAGGTGACATTATAAAAGAAGAAAAAACACTAAACATTGACGGTTAAAAGACTATGAACAACATTGACAGTCTCTATACATAATTAGCATGAAAACGTTTTAGTTGTATTTGAAGCTGTTCTTTCGTTTGTTGCATTGTTGGGAGAGTGCGTGTTTGCGGCATCACGCGAACGCCAGTACATGATTACAGCTGAATGACTATCTGGGAGGTTGTAGCTCAAGTTGTTATTTAGATGAACAGGATTGAAGATGATTTCTATAGATTCCACGATTTTTCTCTCTAGTTCGTCACTGCAACGGATGATGTTAGTAGATTTTTTCCTGCAGACTTTGTGGCTTTGGTTTTCATCATTAGGATTAGCAGAGAAAAGGATATGACTTGATAATGCACTGGCTCGCTGTCTCTTATAAGTAATGTCACTCATGTGTTCTTCCATACGCAATTCGAGAGATTTATCTGTCTGCCTAAAATAAGGAATATAACAATCACACAATATTTTATATACACCAGGGTATTTGTGTTGATGATGATGATGACAAGGTTTTGGGTGGCTAATTAAGGAGCGGATCTTTGGAAGTGGAGTGAACAAGTTTCTAATATTGTAATTTCTTAGAACATTTGCTAATTTATGTGAAACAGTACTTATGTAAGGAATAGATCTATTGCCTTTGAATCTATTTGTTTCTTCTGAGTGATGTCTAGGAGGATTAAGAAAGAATTTGTCAATGATTTTCTTGGAATATCCATTAATTCGAAAGAAGTTTTCAGATGGTTTATTTCCGTAAGAAGTTCACTTGGGTCATCAAGAAGAGAACGGGCTCTATGTCCCAAGGTGGAAATTATTCCTAGCTTATGAGGAGGGAAATGATGGCACTGACTGTGCAGATATCTGTTGGTATGTGTGGGCATTCTATATATCGATATTTTGAGTTTACCTGAAGAGCGAGTCAGTTTGACATCAAGAAAAGGCAAGGAATTATCCGTTTCAAGCTCGGAAGTAAACTTAATACTTTGATGTCGGCTATTGAGATGTTCGAGAAAAACCATAAGGGATTCATGTTCATGGCTCCAAACAATCAAGACATCATCCACATAACGTTTCCAAACTTTAGGTTAAAATAAAGGAAGAGATAGCCTGATACATACGCATTCAGGTGTAGGCTGTTCCTCTTATACAAATCCAATCTTCCCTCAAACTCACTCGACACATCCAAAAAACTCGCATCCATACCTTCTACATAGCCTACGCATCGAATCGTTTGCCATCATAACCCTTCTTCTTAATTGATTTTTATCATAGCTAGGTAAAATACTGACGATTTTCACTTTCTCACTCTTCACTCTCACTTCTTCCAACAACCCTTTCATGTCCTCTCTCATACTGATCTTATCGTTAGTTAAGTCGCTGGTACCTACTACAGTTACCATCTTGTTTACTTTTCTCTTCTGTTTTTGAATTGTTTTTTTCTTTATATTCTTAATTTTCGCTCCAGGAAAACTCGAAGTTATAACTCGCTCATCAATAGCATGTTTTATTATAGAATCACCCATAAGAAATAACATCTTTCTTTTTACAAACATGATTTCCCTTATTTCCCGACTTATCTGTTTCCATGTTTTGTTGTTTCTTCTTTTCATGTTTTTTTTTTCTCCCTCTGTTTATTTAAACGCCTCTCGACATTTTGCAAATCTCGCGTCGTCTCGCTGATGCTTCAACTACGCTCTTTTGGTGGTTAATTCATTTTCATTAATCTCCTCTAATAATCTCATTAGCGGGGCTAATCTTCTTGTTCTCGCCTGGGGTGCTTTTTTTAGCATTACATTTCTTGCCCTTTTTTGGGCAAAATCAACATTCGATATATATATATATATAATAATATATATAATAGCCTTCTTCAGGTGACATTATAAAAGAAGAAAAAACACTAAACATTGACGGTTAAAAGACTATGAACAACATTGACAGTCTCTATACATAATTAGCATGAAAACGTTTTAGTTGTATTTGAAGCTGTTCTTTCGTTTGTTGCATTGTTGGGAGAGTGCGTGTTTGCGGCATCACGCGAACGCCAGTACATGATTACAGCTGAATGACTATCTGGGAGGTTGTAGCTCAAGTTGTTATTTAGATGAACAGGATTGAAGATGATTTCTATAGATTCCACGATTTTTCTCTCTAGTTCGTCACTGCAACGGATGATGTTAGTAGATTTTTTCCTGCAGACTTTGTGGCTTTGGTTTTCATCATTAGGATTAGCAGAGAAAAGGATATGACTTGATAATGCACTGGCTCGCTGTCTCTTATAAGTAATGTCACTCATGTGTTCTTCCATACGCAATTCGAGAGATTTATCTGTCTGCCTAAAATAAGGAATATAACAATCACACAATATTTTATATACACCAGGGTATTTGTGTTGATGATGATGATGACAAGGTTTTGGGTGGCTAATTAAGGAGCGGATCTTTGGAAGTGGAGTGAACAAGTTTCTAATATTGTAATTTCTTAGAACATTTGCTAATTTATGTGAAACAGTACTTATGTAAGGAATAGATCTATTGCCTTTGAATCTATTTGTTTCTTCTGAGTGATGTCTAGGAGGATTAAGAAAGAATTTGTCAATGATTTTCTTGGAATATCCATTAATTCGAAAGAAGTTTTCAGATGGTTTATTTCCGTAAGAAGTTCACTTGGGTCATCAAGAAGAGAACGGGCTCTATGTCCCAAGGTGGAAATTATTCCTAGCTTATGAGGAGGGAAATGATGGCACTGACTGTGCAGATATCTGTTGGTATGTGTGGGCATTCTATATATCGATATTTTGAGTTTACCTGAAGAGCGAGTCAGTTTGACATCAAGAAAAGGCAAGGAATTATCCGTTTCAAGCTCGGAAGTAAACTTAATACTTTGATGTCGGCTATTGAGATGTTCGAGAAAAACCATAAGGGATTCATGTTCATGGCTCCAAACAATCAAGACATCATCCACATAACGTTTCCAAACTTTAGGTTAAAATAAAGGAAGAGATAGCCTGATACATACGCATTCAGGTGTAGGCTGTTCCTCTTATACAAATCCAATCTTCCCTCAAACTCACTCGACACATCCAAAAAACTCGCATCCATACCTTCTACATAGCCTACGCATCGAATCGTTTGCCATCATAACCCTTCTTCTTAATTGATTTTTATCATAGCTAGGTAAAATACTGACGATTTTCACTTTCTCACTCTTCACTCTCACTTCTTCCAACAACCCTTTCATGTCCTCTCTCATACTGATCTTATCGTTAGTTAAGTCGCTGGTACCTACTACAGTTACCATCTTGTTTACTTTTCTCTTCTGTTTTTGAATTGTTTTTTTCTTTATATTCTTAATTTTCGCTCCAGGAAAACTCGAAGTTATAACTCGCTCATCAATAGCATGTTTTATTATAGAATCACCCATAAGAAATAACATCTTTCTTTTTACAAACATGATTTCCCTTATTTCCCGACTTATCTGTTTCCATGTTTTGTTGTTTCTTCTTTTCATGTTTTTTTTTTCTCCCTCTGTTTATTTAAACGCCTCTCGACATTTTGCAAATCTCGCGTCGTCTCGCTGATGCTTCAACTACGCTCTTTTGGTGGTTAATTCATTTTCATTAATCTCCTCTAATAATCTCATTAGCGGGGCTAATCTTCTTGTTCTCGCCTGGGGTGCTTTTTTTAGCATTACATTTCTTGCCCTTTTTTGGGCAAAATCAACATTCGATATATATATATATATAATAATATATATAATAGCCTTCTTCAGGTGACATTATAAAAGAAGAAAAAACACTAAACATTGACGGTTAAAAGACTATGAACAACATTGACAGTCTCTATACATAATTAGCATGAAAACGTTTTAGTTGTATTTGAAGCTGTTCTTTCGTTTGTTGCATTGTTGGGAGAGTGCGTGTTTGCGGCATCACGCGAACGCCAGTACATGATTACAGCTGAATGACTATCTGGGAGGTTGTAGCTCAAGTTGTTATTTAGATGAACAGGATTGAAGATGATTTCTATAGATTCCACGATTTTTCTCTCTAGTTCGTCACTGCAACGGATGATGTTAGTAGATTTTTTCCTGCAGACTTTGTGGCTTTGGTTTTCATCATTAGGATTAGCAGAGAAAAGGATATGACTTGATAATGCACTGGCTCGCTGTCTCTTATAAGTAATGTCACTCATGTGTTCTTCCATACGCAATTCGAGAGATTTATCTGTCTGCCTAAAATAAGGAATATAACAATCACACAATATTTTATATACACCAGGGTATTTGTGTTGATGATGATGATGACAAGGTTTTGGGTGGCTAATTAAGGAGCGGATCTTTGGAAGTGGAGTGAACAAGTTTCTAATATTGTAATTTCTTAGAACATTTGCTAATTTATGTGAAACAGTACTTATGTAAGGAATAGATCTATTGCCTTTGAATCTATTTGTTTCTTCTGAGTGATGTCTAGGAGGATTAAGAAAGAATTTGTCAATGATTTTCTTGGAATATCCATTAATTCGAAAGAAGTTTTCAGATGGTTTATTTCCGTAAGAAGTTCACTTGGGTCATCAAGAAGAGAACGGGCTCTATGTCCCAAGGTGGAAATTATTCCTAGCTTATGAGGAGGGAAATGATGGCACTGACTGTGCAGATATCTGTTGGTATGTGTGGGCATTCTATATATCGATATTTTGAGTTTACCTGAAGAGCGAGTCAGTTTGACATCAAGAAAAGGCAAGGAATTATCCGTTTCAAGCTCGGAAGTAAACTTAATACTTTGATGTCGGCTATTGAGATGTTCGAGAAAAACCATAAGGGATTCATGTTCATGGCTCCAAACAATGAAGACATCATCCACATAACGTTTCCAAACTTTAGGTTAAAATAAAGGAAGAGATAGCCTTGGTTTCAAAATCCTAAGTAAATATTTGCGAGTACAGGGGATAAAGGACTACCCATAGCCAGTCCATGATTTTGTTTGTATATATTATCTTGAAATTTGAAGTAACCGGACCTGAGGCAATGTGTAAGCAAGGCTAACATTTTTTTGGATAACTTATCCTTGAGTAATGTTAGGACTTCATCTGTTGGGACATTAGTAAACAAAGAAGTTATGTCCAAGCTAGCCATGATGTCATCTTCATTAACTGTAATATCCTTGATGTATGTAACAAATCCTGTAGTGTTCTTGATAAAGGATGGTGACTTTCCTGAAAAACGTTTTAGGTATTTGGCAAGATATTTTGAAAGATTGTACGTAGGAGAATCGATACCTTCTACAACTGGGCGTAACGGGGTGTTCCCTTTATGGATTTTAGGAACCCCATATATGCGAGGAATTAACGGATGGAGAGAGCGTAGAGATAAACGAATGTTTCGGGATAATTCAGTTGTTGTTTTTAATAAGTTGTTTGCACGATTTTGAAGTTCACGAGTTGGATCTCTCTCAAGTATTGAGTAGGTATCATTATGTAGTAATTAAAGCATTTTATTCTGGTAATCTTCAGAGTTAAGGATGAATGTTGCATTGCCTTTATCTGCAGGGAGGATGATTATATCTCTGTTGTTTTTTTAAACTTTTAATAGCTTTGCGTTCAGTTGAAGTAATGTTGTCTGCAGGTGGTTTTGCGTTATTGATAATAAAGATTGATTCAATACGTAGAAGATTTGCATCTTGTGGAGGGAGAAAAGAAGCTGCTTTTTCTATTTTTGTAAGTAGTGTCTCCTTTGGTATTAATTTTGGGGAAGGAATAAAGTTTAGACCTTTACTAAGGATGCTTTTTTCTACATCTGAAAGTATATACGAAGATTTGTTGATAACGACTTTGTCAATATTGATGTGTGGTTTTGAGAAGTTACTATTATTTTGTATTATTTTTAATGTTTCAAATTTACTTATAAGATTTACTTTGTTATTATATTATTCTGGCTGCTTGAGATTCACAGTATGTATTAAAGGTATGCCAACTGTCATTATCTAGAGTTTCTTCCAGTTTTTCAGCAATGGTTCTTTTTTTATTGAAAAGAAAAGCGAGAGTTCGTTTAGTATCCGAGATTCTTTCAGACAGTAGGTCTAATTTAGCTTTATGATAGATTCTCTTCGCACGTTCAGTTATATATATATATATATATATATATATATATATATATATATATATATATATATATATATATATATATATATATATATATATATATATATATATATATATATATATATATATATACGACAGCTTACCAAATAGCCGTTGGTGATTTTGAAAGCCTTGGGATGACAGTGCAGCAAATAATTGGAGCATCTCAAGAGATCCGTTGTACTTCAACAGTCATTTTGTCTGAGTTGTGATGGTGCTAAAAATCCTGAAATAAAATACATCTCGCTTATCTAAATTTTAATGAACACAAAGAAAGCGATTGCAGCGCTCTGAACTTAGGAAATAATTGCAGTTTCACACATGACGTCATCTATGTTTATTCATTCGTTTATGATGATTCCTTGTCTAGTGTTTCTCGCACCACTGCCGATTGCATTATTATTATTATTGGTGTACGATTATATATCGCATTGATGTCCACACTGGCATTCGGCACTGCGTCATGTGAAATAATGTTACTATCGGTTGTAATGAATTTTTGTCTGTAAAGCGCTGAGTTCCGCTGTCCAGTATGCCTGGTTTTGGGACGAAAAACATGAGTTTCAGAGAGGATAATCCCTGTCATCCGTATGAGATTGGTTAGCTGGCATTTAGACGAAAAGCAATGAAAAGTTACCTTGCGTCGTTGACGGGATTCGAACTCAGGTAATTTCAGTCAAAGGGTTCCTCTGTACCGACTGAGCTTTCAGGTCATCAAGTGATGAGGGTTCAAATACAAGCAATTTATTCGGTTTTGATGTCTCATTTCTCGCGATAATATTCGATATAACATATTTGTGATTTTATAAATTACTGAAACGGAACAAATCATTTGCTGAAAATTGCTTATTAACCTCGTAGACGAAACATCTCGAAACCATTGTTGCAGGTTGTATGTGCTGAGGAAGAGTGGATGGGGACAACTGTTTCAATGTATTATATTAAAGAGAGAGATGAAAGTTGTTCGAAGAGTTTGGAATTAAAGAGTAAATGTATGTCGACTAGTAGCAACCCGTGCAAATGATTAGTGGGAAGAGGAGGAATAGTCTCGGTCAGTTCAACAGAGCAGAACCCGTGGAAATAGCTATAAAAAGACAATTCAGAAATAGAGCCTCTCTAAGAAAGCGATTGGAAGGAGTCAATGAGAGAAGAAACATCTATGAAATGAGTGGATCATCTCTCTTCCATTCAATATAACATTCGGAAGGAGGATTTTGGTGCAAGACCCCCGGATTTGAAAGCGGTAACTTCCAAAATGGAGTAAGTAACTCTGAGAGAGAATTCGTGTAGTTTCTGGTGGCAGTTGAGAGCGTTTAGGAAAATTATTAAACGTTTCATTTGTTTACAGCTAATAGTGTAATGCTGGTTAGTACGATGAAGATTAATTTTTTCTGTTTAATTTTCCTTTTTCGGTGTTGTGTTTTGCAAAAATATATCTCTTCATTATGTTTAAAGAACTGTTATGATGATATCCCAGTTGTTTGCTGCATAACAAAATGCCTATTATTCGTCATTACTTATGTGCGAAAATAGTTTCGGATGAGAGATATAGAAAAAGAGAGAGAGAAAAGAAGAAAAAGAATACACGAAGAGCGAGACTTGCGAAGTAACACCTTTAGATTTCGTTTTAAGTTATTAACAACACAAAACGCTTTTTTAACGCTGTTTGAATTTGTATTGAGGGACAAATAAATAAATTAAACATAAACGGAAAATATGAACGTTCATCAAATGTTTTTCCAGTGGGAAGGGAGGCAGACACTTTCTTGAGAGACGTAAATGTACGATGGATGGTAGCCAGATGATAAAGGGACTTCTTAGGGGAAAATGTGGGATGATGCCCGATTTATTTAAATTCTTTTTCTCAGTTGAATTGCATCAATATCTTATTTGGTTTCGAAATTTATATGTGATATCAGAATGGCAGCGAAATTTGTATTTTGTTACCGAATATTTAAGTTTCTAAGTTTTGTGTGAAGCATAACAATTTTATAATTTTGTTTTACAGGACATACGAAGGCAGACGCCCAGCTCTTATTCTTGCCGAACCTGAGCTCCTTAAAGATATCTTAGTCAAGGATTTTAACTACTTCATAAACAGAAGGGTAAGTTAAAAGAAATAGCTTGTGTAATGGTCTTAAACCTCGAGTTGTAATCGAGATGCAAATGAATGACAAACGCCTAAGTTTCCGCTCATGTTTATAATTTTATCTCAACTTCAATTAGAGCAATATATAAGTTAGACCAATAGTTGAAATAAAAGAATGTAACACTGGGATAATATAAAAGGAAAGTGGGGAATGTAGTATTCGGTTTTATGCACGTCTTCCACTTCAGAATTCTTAAATTCCTACTAGCACATGTTTTTTTAAGAAGTGTACATTTTTATAGCAATGGAAACAAGAAAGGATGTTCAAACCGAGTAAGACAGAGCTTTTCAAACTCTTTCATTAAATACGAAATTCTAATTATTTATTTGCTCTTAGATACACTTGAGAATCCAAGTTTTACATTTCGTTTCTTAGTGCTGAATAATGGAACTCGAGATGAACCACATAAAATACGAACATAATATTCGACACAGATCACAAAAGAATATTGATCCTACCAAGGGTGCACTATTCGTCTGCGATCTGTATCGTAATTTTTGTGATGAACCATAGTTTACCGCGCTTACAGAAAAAACAAATTCGCTCATTCTGTCCATTCTTTCTCTAAACACTTTCCAGAGTGCATCTAGGTCTGATATCGATGAAGAGATTGAGCCATTAAACTTCGAATTAAATAGAGGAAAACTATCATTATCGGTTTAATCACTTACTTCATGATTTAATAGATTTCTTTATTATTCTGTATAATTTTTACTTCTCTAATTATAATTTTACATAGTGACTTTATCAATACGAGTTTCTGTGGTTATGTTTATATTCCGTTTTTTTTCCTCTTCAGTTTGCTTCTTAGTTGACCACTTGATTAGCTCATCTAATCAAAAGAATAAATTTCTCTTGATTAGCTAAACGATTTCTCATTTAGCTGCAGTTCTCCTTCTGCTTGGCAATTCGAAACGTTAACATTCTGGTTGACGGTTACCCTTTTTGAAGTGATTTTTTTGGAATGATGTTGCGCGATTTCTCATCCTCACTGCTTTACAATGAAGCATAATGCAACCAAACGAATTATAGAACACGAGTCGGTTTTTTTCATAATTAAAATTAGAAACACCTTCAATGAGTAAACTAAACAGAACTAATAATACAGGACAAAAATTAAATGTGGAACAGAAATTGTTTTTTTTTTTAAATCCTAGAAACACCGATCTATCTATTGTGAAAAAACAAACGTTTGAATAATCGAGTAACCTTTCATAAATTTTATTTCGGAAAATAAGGTACCAGTACATTGTACAGTAGCAAACAAATTAATCCGATTTCTCACATTTTAAATAAAAATGTTAATTTCGCAAGAAAATAAGTTCAAAAATTATACTCCAACTTTACCTAATAATTTATATGTACTCCTCTGTTCCTAGTAAACTCATCAGTTCACTTTGGCATGGACTTTACCAACGTGGAACACATTTTTCATATTTCTCCATCCTTAGATTAAGTTATCCTTTCGATCACAATTTAATTTTCAAGTCTCTTTTTCACTATAGCCCACAAAATTTATATTGAGTTAATGTCAGGAGAGTTCCCTGGCCGCTGAAGCAATTGGATATTGTGATTTTTGAGTAACTCGTTCACTTCTTATTGAAGTGTGGCATGGAGCAAGATCCTGTTGGCAATTGAGTTCTTTTTCTAACTGGAACTGTAGGACCACTTCCAATAGTTTTAGGTGTTGGTCATTTTCATCATACCGTGAAGAGAAAGAAGTGATCATGGACAGTCATTGTAAAACAACCACAGAACATCTTTTTAGCTGGGGTTTTATAAGCTTGTTGAAGGTGGGTGGGAAACTTCTCTCAGCCGCTGATTTGTGCACTTACTGTACTCACTCTCCTTGGACAAAGAAATGGCTCTCATCTGAAAATATGATCTTCTTCCACTACTCAGAAATTTAATCTTTGTACACTTTTGCCCACTGAAGTCTCGTTTCCTGCATAGTGACTGTCAGCAGCTGTTTCTTTTTTGGGCCTGTGGACAGTTTCCCTACTTCCAACAATCTTCGACGGACTGTCATGTCAAAAACAATCTCAATATTTGCCAAGTCTATGTAAATCTATATCAGACAATGTCGGATTCATTTTGATTTTCCTAACTAGTAAACGATCTTGAGTAAGTGAAGTTTTCATTTTTCGCCCATATTTTTGTTTTTGTTTTAGGGAAAAAAAAGGTAACCTGTTTCGCCAAACCTCTTTAAAACGCATTAACATTACCCAAATCAACACCACACTCATTGACATTTTGTCTTTGAGTCGCGGATGAGGTTGAGAAAGAGTACACAGAGCTTTCTTGGAGATGAATCCATTTAATAGATACAGAAAATGAACAAACCACACTACGAATGTCAACTTGTTTACATTATTAAAAACACAACATATTTACTAAACATTGTAGGGACAGTTGAAACACGCAGCACTCAGCCAAAACAGTGAACCAAAGAAAAATCGAAACCAAATTCAAGTTATTGTGACTGAAACTAAAGCCAATCCGAAACCAAAAACTTGACGGAAAGTCGACTCATTCCGATTAATTTGTTCGCTATTGTACATGAAAACGCATCTTTCACAGATTGGGCCAATAAAGCATTTGTATTTTAGGTTTATTCAAACGATACCCCTGTGAAGTCATCTTGTGCAGCTACAAGAGGGTTTCACCATCACCTCTTCGAATGAGCTCTTCATCTGAAAATAATAATCTTGAATCCAGTAATTTGCTTTTGTATCACTGAAAGAGATCGTCACTAGCAAGCGATTTGCAACCGACATCGATAAGCAATATGCTATTATTTCCATGTTCTATTTTACTCTGCATAACTTCTTTTTTTTGTCAATCTTTCGTAGAGAGGATTCATATTAATGTATGCCTAAATAGACTTATAAATCATAATTTCATCAGAATAATGTCTTTCATATAAAAATTTCTTTTTGCGTTGTTTATGATGTTATTTTCTTAAAACACATGCATACTGTTTACTGCATTATCTGCTGTTATAATCAGAATAAACTACATTTAAGAATAAGTTAACAATTGTAAAATAATTCATTACTTATTTTAATAATAATCGTTATCGATTTTAGCATATTGAGTTTGGCAATCCAATAGCAGATAAAATGGTGTCACAACAAGAAGGAGAAGAATGGAAAAGAGTACGGACTATCATGAGCCCAGCATTTAGCACGGGAAAGATGAAGAAGGTAATTAATGTTGTATATTCATACTTTATAAAGATCACTATTGGTTCCTTGTAAATAGTTTATTATTAAAAATATCACGCAAACTGTCACAAAAAGAGTCGGCTGGGGATAGAAGTGGAAAATACTAAGATTATCAAGGGAAGACAAATCTCATTATTGTAATAACTCGGACATCACTTCCGAATAAAGATTGGTTTATATTTGAACACTTTCATTATTAAAGAGTTATCAAAGTGTATTATTTTGCTGAGTTACAAGATAGGATGCAAACATTCGTCATCGTTTTATGCATTTTCTGCTTAATGTGTGAAGACACTCGGTGTCCTGTCAGAAAAGTTCGTACAATGGCAATTCGGCTTCATAAAAATCCAAAGAGTACTTTCTTGATAGGCAACTAGTACTGTTATTCCTGCTGCATAGTATGCCCTTTGAAGTGCACACTTTAGTTGTGTGTGTGTGTGTGTGTGTGTGTGTGTGTGTGTGTGTGTGTGTGTGTGTGTGTGTGTGTGTGTGTGTGTGTGTGTGTGTGTGTGTGTGTGTGTGTGTGTGTGTGTGTGTGTGTGTGTGTGTGTGTGTGTGTGTGTGTGTGTGTGTGTGTGTGTGTGTGTGTGTGTGTGTGTGTTCGGGCTGAATTTTCGATATTTTTCCTGTGGAAAACCTTCGTTTTCAAAGAGGAGATGCCACGCCGTCTGTCTGTGAAATTATTTAACCTATCTTCTGTTCAAAAGGCATTATAACGTTATTCACATTTTAGACAGGTTCAAATTCCATCTGAAACACGAAGGGTATCGTTGGTTTTTTGGGGTTTTCCACCAAAGGATGTTTTCGGTGCCAACTCAGTCACAAATCAGTAAATTAGTTCCGTCTTTCATTCCTCAGTTTTATTCTGATGACTAGATATAAAAATATAAATTGAAATGTCATCATCATAAAATTACAATCAAACACGAAAAAAAAAATTGAAAATCTGAAAAAATAACAGCTTTGATGCATAGATATAGAGACCTGGCTCAGGTTGCCGTCTGGATAATGTCTCTGCTATTCAGTCCACAAGACGTTGGTTTGAACTGTACTGAATAGGAAAGTTTGTTACAGTTCTTTATTTGACGTAGTATCTCACTGCCCTATGTGAGACTTTAAACTCTTATGACTGGGCTTCAAAAATACTGTTTGGTCTCCACAGAATTATTATCGGTTTAACCAATCTGAGTTTCAAATTTCCCTCTGGGTTATACCGAACAAAATACAAATTCTAATAAATTGTTTTGTCTCAGAATATTGACAATATTTTCCGCTCGATAAGTGTTTCACAGTGGGTTAGGAGACACAGATCAGTTATCAGCGCAAACACTTTTTCAACATTAGCAAATGTAATGCGACAAACATTCAGTTCTTTAAGCAATCCTTGTTCTTGTCTATGGATTATAAAGGACCGATCAAACTGTGTTTGGTAAGTCCTCTTTAATTTGTTTTAATAGGGAAACCTCTATACAATATCGCATCAAAAATAATATGTATGAACATCTTCCAGGTTAGTTGAAGGTATGACCTCTATTGTACAGCTATATCCTGGAAGGATAAACATCTTTTACAGCTAGGTCTAGGTCATTCGTGTTTCCGAACTACATGTCAAATCATAATAACGAAAATAATCTTCAATAGTTACAGGACTTTAAGGCCCGCCGTCGATATAGTTCAGTTTCGTATCAATAATTTCTGGATGAGATGGTTAATCTTATGCGTGAATATATTTTAGATATTTTTGTTTGCAAATTGCGTTTATTTATTCTTCTAACAGGTTTCAGGAATCGAAATCCCGAGTTTCCTAGTGGAAAAATTCTTCCATTATCGTATGTGATCGGCTAACGCACACTCCGTCGAATAAAATGTTTTGATAAAAGTACATCCCGTCCTAGGCCTTTAAAACCTTTAGTACTTCGAGCCTCGGCCTTTACAACCTAAGGGATTCGTTCAAACCGACTTAGCTACTGAGGCTATTACATGTGGAATAATAACTTAAAATTCTGTAATAGTGTATGGTTATCTTACAGAAATATAAAAATTGACTTACCAGATGCTGTCCAGGAACCTCTTGTTAACCAGATCTTACCATGTCGCATAATCGTCCATTTCAGAAATTTCAAAAAATACAAACAGTGGAAACTGTTTGCATTTTTAAATCTGTATGCATACAAATTTAAACCGCTCTGAAGACCAATTTACACGATTATTTGGAAATTAGAAGTTGCCCCGATGCAGTGCAAATATTTATAAACCTTGTCAATTTAATCAGCGGGACTGCAGATGACCTCCTTGAGTTGTCTTTTTTTTTGTTTGTTTTTTTTTGGGGGGGGGGGCTCTCAAGGAGTGTTCGTGGCAACAAGACTGATTCTGCTTCCAGAATCACATAAACACAGTCTTTTGTAGATGAGATATCCTTGTGAGTTTTCTTTTCTGTTTTTAGTTAAAAAAATAAACAGTTTTACACATTAGTAGTGAAAGGTAAGCACTCGCCTCTCCCAGCTGCTGTTAATTACTTTACAAAGAAGGTAGACAGTGGCATAAATAAACGAACAATCACTATACAAGCGAGACTTTATACAAGACAATCGCGTGTATTATACGTTTAATAACATTAAACGCCATCAGTCACATCTGCCAGGATTCTTTCCTGCTCTTTTACCGTGATTTCGTATACACACAATATCGACGATGCCGTTTTGTTGCAAAGACCTGGGTTCAAATCCTGTCCAGGACTAGAATTTTTAGAAAGGCATTTTGCTTTTGATATTGTACGTAAATTAGTAGATCTCGTATGGAGTAGTAGGTTTCATTAATTCCAGAAACTAAAGTAAAAGAACATACGATATTAATAGACATATTACATAGCCTGCTCATCCTTATTGCTTCAATCGCTGCTTCAATTCCAAATAGCAAGGTCCGCTCTTGCATACCTGGATCATTTCATATCGCTGACTGGCCAACCAAATAACCGATTGTTTGATTGATGATAGTATTTAGCCTTACTGCTCTCTGAGGGTAGCTATACAGGGTGTCCCTGAATAGATGGCCCAAACGTGAATGGATGATAGTACACACCGAAACCGCCAACAATCGCCATAGAATATGCGGCCGCAAACGCAGCCCGGTGCCGGTAGGGGGCAATACGATTCACTGTCCGTCGCAGCCGTCGATGTGCGCAACAAGTTTACGAGCAGGTATGCCAATCACTACTCCACCCTTGTGCCGCGTGTATCAACGTTGGTGGGCGGATTTGGAGCTTTTGTTGTAATTATCTCCAATAAATGTGACTCTGGAAACCTGTGTTGTCTGCCCCTCATTTCCGACCCCTCACTGCGTTTGCGGTGGCATATTCTATGGCGAATATTGCTGGTTTCGGTGAGTACTACCATCCCTTCACGTTTGGGCGTGAATTCAGGGACACCCTGTATATACTGTACGCCGCCATCCAGGGAAATGATTATGAGCAAGGTGGTTTACGGTAGCCTTCCTGGCCGTGTTATATCCTATGACTGTAGCCTGTGTGTTCTAGGGGCCGGTTTGCCTGCTTGCGGGATGAAAAACCCTAGATAAACTGGTGTGAAAAACCCTGCTGTCCACGCCCAAGACCGGCCAAATTGGCTATGGCTGAGAAAGATCCTTAAGTTCCTCACGTCGCCGACGCGAATCGAATCCAGGACACTCCTTCTCCAAGCATACTGTTGCGAAGCCCGTAGCCACTAGGCTAACCGCACGGATAACCGATTGTTATCCTTCATAAATAAACAACTACAATCGAAGGTGTAGGGCTTTGATTTATGGATAATCATTTGAGGATGTCATAGAAATAAATAAAGTGATTGTCATTAAAATGGTAGACGAAGTTTTTTTCTTTTTTTAAACTTGAAATTTATCCTCCCTTTTTTAGCATACTAAATGACAATATTTTATGTGAATCAAACCAAAGAATGGTTGTAAATGAATAGTAAATCAGTATTAATACCATAGGCAGGCTGTTAGATAATTCGAAAACCGGGCTTTAAAGGCAAAATACATAACTTTCAAGATCATCAATGATGTGATGGTGTCACACTGCTTGATGAAATTCAACTACTACTACAACACGCGCGCGCACGCACGCACACACGCACACACACACACACACACACACACACACACACACACACACACACACACACACACACACACACACACACACACACACACACATTCATGCTCACGGTGAGATTTGAACCAATAGCTGATTGGTTGCAGATCGTGTTATTTATCCACTCGGCAATCCATATCAGGAAATGAATAAAGAAGGATCTAATACAATAGAATGCACACGTACTACACAATACGATTCATTATTGTTGGGGATTACGAGTTAGACTCAGAGTTAATATCTCTGAATGGGATATATAAAGATAATATCTATAGTAGTTTGTGTTTACGAATATTTCCAATATAGTGAATATATTACGTACATACGTCATGTCTTTTGTAATATTACAGATTTTATTTCCTCTAGTTTAAGTACTGCTATCATAAAATATACCACGGAATTTAGTTATATATGTAGGAAAAAATATTCATTTACGAATTAATTTTTTTCATTTAGATAGCTTTGATTATTAATGAATGTAGTGACACCTTAACACGGAATTTCTTGGTAGCTGCTAAGAAAGAAAAGACAATCGACTGTAAGAAGTAAGTAAAAGTACGATATCCCCTATATTATTCTTGTCTATGTTATGAATACACATTATTTAACAGAATATAGTTCATGTTCTGAAATATTTTATGTTAATAAAATCAATAATCCACTTAAAAATGTACCAGTAGTCAAAATACTTATATACAATTTAAGTTATAAAGGCGAAAAAAATTAGTAACAAATAATTGTATTTATAAAAAATACTAACAGTAATAGGTTGCTATGAGTCATCAGTAATCACAATCAGAACATTCCAGATTAATCGGTAATGGCCTTATAAATCCAAGACTATTCCTTGGATTTAGGAGCGTGAAATCCATGGAGGAGCTAGGTAGCATAGATACTTTCTCAATGAATGTATTACGATACACACACAAATATCCCGAAAGGGGGATATTTGTGCATGTATTGTAAGTGTATCTTAACCCTAATTTCTGAGTTTACACAACGATCCAGGCCAATCGTTTAATGAGGCGTAAAGGACTCTGCAAATAATTATTATGATACAATAAACATTTGAATCTATCAACTGTTATGAACTAGTGTCATCTAGTTAGCATAAACAAAGTGCAGAATACAAATAAAATAAGATTGACCAAATCGTTTTGCATAATAATTAACCAAAATGTTGTTCCTTCTCTTTGTGAGACTGGAAATTTGTTTTTTCCTGATTAGTCTCCAACTATATTTAGTGTTTTCTTAATTTCGATGCTTTTTCGTTCATTAAGAACTGAATGAGGTCTACGTGTTGGACTAATTTAAGAGTAGTTAGATTATATGCCATGCCGTCTACCGCCAAAAAAGGGCTAATAATCACCGTGCGATAGAAAAGGAACCACATGCAAAAATAGTTTCTTTCTATAGTGAGGACGTCTAGTAGGTCGTACAACACTGCTAGATATTTAGTTGTGATCAAAACACCAACCGATTTCACTTCAAACAGCAGATCAAGTTGATGGCCATTCTGAATACTTGCTAGTAAGCTATTCTAAGAGCCTGATTAACCAGCTCCTCCTAATAACATTGTTCACCAACAGTAGGCAACTATGTTTAACACAAGCATTAGTTGTAATAAACATTCTTCATTCTTTTATCATTCTAAACTTTGGTATTTGATGTTTCTTCAGTTCCAAATGGTACTGTAATGAAATATATTCCTTTTGGGCTTCCTTGAGTTGGTTTTGTAGCTCAAAAGGATTTAAATCGCCATCCGATTGCAAGTCAGAATAAATTCATGAGCAGAATAAAAGAAATTTAACATTGAAAAAACTTACAAGGTTGAGAGAAATGTAGATGTAAATATATAAATATCAATGGAGAAAAAATGGAGTTTAAAAACAATAATCAAATCTTCGAAACTTGGTTCGTAAGAAGATTCATAGTAGAATATTAATAGACTTAGCTACTGAGGCAAGTAGTGAGTGTAAGTTGTCTGCTCTTCAAAGCTCAGTCAAATCCATCTCGCTTGTTTTTTGAGCAGAGACATCCAGTTATTTCACCGTTTGAAGAGAACATGCAGTTTTATTTAAACTGGTCCTTGCATACCGCGATAACAAATGCTTAGATAGCTGGACAAAGTTATCTTAAAGATACCCATGTACTCAACAGACAAACTCGTTTAAAATAATTTCGAACAAACCACGCAGAATAAAATAACCTGCGTTCATAATATTTTTGCGATTCAAGTGCATGACTCATCACATTACTAATGAGGTTATGTAAATTGAGTATTTCAATCAACATATTTTAAGTATATTTTTTTAATTTATTTACTCACCTGCTCATACGGTACACCCTTAACTTCTTTCAATCATTTTTTTTTTCAGATTATTCGGAGCATTTACAATGGATGCCATATGCTGCAGTGCTTTCGGAGTAAAGATCGACTCTCACAATGACCCTGACAACCCAGTGGTCGCAAATGCGAGGAAAATGTTCAACAGAGATATTGCTCCAGCTTTCTTAATTGCTTGTAAGAATTATAAATTGTTTCTTCGTATTATTAGACAACAGTTTGATTTTCGATAACATGAGCCTAATATTTTCTGACTGTGTGTTATATTAATTTGTATTTTTGAAAAACGTAACAAATATAGCAATCGATTGTATCATTCATTTAGATCACCTGTTCATTCCTGTTTCATTTCGCTTTATTTAATCGTAATTAATAATAATTAATTTAATCTTACTTATCCTAAAACACTGAGCTTGCTTAGTGTTTTAGAGCCAAGTAAGCAAATAGTATTTTTCTTTGAAACTTAAAAAAAAAAATTCTGAACTTGACTAGGAATTACAGAAATACAAATCCCGTCAGGGGTTTTCTTCGTTCTGCATTGTTAAATGACACAGAACTCTTTCTAAAAGCTCTAAGATTTGCTACTTAATACTCTTGATTAAAGAGATTTCAGCACTGGCAAATCTCAGGAGGTTACTCTCGACACTTTTGTAAAGTTTGCAGTCCGGAAGACAAACAGTGTGTGGTTAAAAACTGCTTGATTAAGCCTTTTAGACTTTGCTGTTTTCGCTGACTTTACTGGAATTTGCTTCATAAATCGCGCTTCTAGAACATAATTAGCTAGTTAACACGAGTCTTCAAGGTATTTATATTTCGTGCTGGTCTTTGATCTGAACAACTTATAAAGCAGATTTATAAACATTATTAAAATTTTGTGATAAAATGTTGAATATGCTTATGATAAAAATATTAAACTTTTATTGCTTTTTACTGCTGAATTCTTTCTGAAATTTCCAAATTACAAGATTTGCAGTTATCAGCCATGCAGATTAATCAAAAAAATATATTTCTTCCCTTAGTTCTGCTCCCGTCAATTGGAAAGCTACTCGGTATGTCCTTATTTTCAGGAGAAGTACTCAATTTTTTTCAAAACGTAGTCTTGCAAGTGGTCAATGAAAGGAAAAAAGAAGTGAAGGTAATGATAGGCACAACTAAATTAAATTTCAGATTAATAATTTAAGTCAGATTGTTCGATAAATAACCGAAATACGACTCGTTACAATATCTCTACGTGTTGCAAACTCTCGACGAACTCCTGACATGGACTTATTTTAATATCAGTTTTATAAAATGATTATGTACCTTTGCCACTCTTTCAGTTGTTACTGCGTTTTTTTTTTTTTTTACATATTTCCTGGTTATCTTGGTCAACGTTTGCTTCCGTTGTTATTCTGAATCCAAATCGAGGTTGAACCTATTTTAGCTAGTAAATTAACATTTTGCACTAAATAGTTTATATTTAAAAATAATAATTAAATACTTGCTAAACGTAAAGAATTACAAAATTCCAGGTCTTTAGATATATGGTAACAAAAATTAACCAGAAGCGTGTGGAATTTCTGTAATAAAGGATTGAAAAGTTCAATCATATTTGTCGTCAAGAAATATTTAAACATTTTATCAGAAGAAGAAAGTATAAGAAAACTCAGAAACAAGAATGTGCCAGGTGCTGAGGAATAGTAGCAAAACTAATCAAATATAGTGATCAAGATTTAACTAAAGAACGGCAAACCTCCATAAATGTCCTTCCATTCTGAGGAATGGAAGTAATTGCTCATCATACCAATATATACATATGAAAATAAATAAATTAATGTAAATAAATATAAAAAACTAACAAGAATATTACCATGTGCTGTTGAAAACAGTGATGAGTATTAAACGGAATTCTGAAGATAAGATTTGCTGCTGTTGATAAGATTTTTATATTACTACTAAAACTAAATATTAGTAAAAATGAAATGTGATCAAGACTTTAGACGAGAACATGATAACTTTTATGGAGTAGAATCTGGAGTGTGCTAAATAAAGTTGGAATACCTCATAACATAATAAATTTAATCGAAATTTGAAATACTTATATGTAACGAATAGTTTTGGCTAAAAGAGAATTAGATCTGAATCTTTTAAAATTATTATTATTTAGTAGGTGAATATTATTCACCTTCCAAAATTCTTTGAACAAGAGTTAAAATACAAATAAACGCGACAGTCATTTTGACCTATTCTTTTATACGAAGTTGAAATCACTCTCATCTCAGAGTGCAAACCTTAATTAAATTAACGCTTGCACACTGAGATGACTGTCACATGTAGAAAAGAGACCAGAAGAAGAACACTGTGCCAACATTTGGAGAATAACATCCAAAAAAGCTTACCTGAGATCGAAATGGTGCCATGGACTGGAATACAAAAGAGTGCAGTCTGCCATCAAAAAACCTTGAAGGTTCAGTAAACTAGAAGTGCAGCAGGTGTAATGATCGGAGTGAATTAACATTACTTATATGAATCGCACATAAATTAAATCCAATTTGAATTACTGATACCACTTTGATCTATCGATACCAATTTTCGATTTAATTTACCAGCTATTGAAAATCATACGGGAGCGGTAGAATTAAATCTACTTGTTGAATTTTGTTTCTTAGATATTTTAATGTATTGTTTTAAAGTAAATTTCCTGCAATAATTCTATATCTTAGATTAAGTTCCTTCATTTCCTGAGAAAGGCCAGTGCCAATAATCAAAGAGAGGGGCATCACATATTTTGCAACGTTATGTATTCTGGTACATTTGCACTGGTAAACTTCTCAAATTAGCGAAGAGAAAACAACAAAACATCTCTTGTTTTGCTGTTGTCTCTGTTAAATCTGTAATTCATATCTGAATTTCCAGCATTCTTATTGATCTCCAAAATGCAGTAGTTATGAAGATTTGGTTTCATGAACATTTGCAGGTACTCTGATTAATCTCCGTATTCGGATTTAAAAAAAAAGAAGTTCGTGTGGTATGTTTTTTATGCGAGACTAACACATAAAAAGTTTTAAATCTCCTGTATATTTTGTTCTCTGGGTAGGCTAATGATTAGATACTGAAAAACATTTCTTGATGTAGAAGCTAAACATGGATTAAGACCATTCAGGTCTCAATAAGCAGTTCAGTGGCCTCACACCGAATATTGATTTCATCTATAATTTAAAGACATTCACAAAACATCCAGATAACAACATTCAATTTAAATAACAATCGTTCCTTTCACAAAACGTACGCTTGGTATCTGAATTCAGCGTATTTTATTAAAATTGTTCTGAATAACAGTGACTAACATAAAATTTACATTAAAGTTCGATTCGTATAAGAATAAACTAAAATAATACACATTCATTTTATGCGCAAAACTGCATATTCGTTATTTTTTTCAGCCTCAAAATGACTTCCTTCAGATGATGATGGAAGCAGTGAAGGAAACAGAAATCGAAGAAGTCGAAAACATAGAACCCGAAGCAGAAAAATTTCAGACAAAGTTTCATTATGAACCTAAATATAAAGGTAAAAAGTTTATTCTACTATTTGAAAACATTTTATTACGCCTATCATGGTACTGTTTGAAAGTATAAAAGCTGCCTTATTTTGAGTACTTCTGTAGTTAGTTTGAAGAATCCATTATGTGGCTGGAAAGATCTTAGGAGTATCGAGGCATTTGTAGGATGCCTCGATCCTTCGAACTCTACAGATGCACAGTTAGTCTCTAGAAACATCTCTTTGCTTTATACATATCCATGTAGACCATGGATGATAAGACGATAATAGGATATATAATTTGTGTGTGTGTGTGTGTGTGTGTGTGTGTGTGTGTGTGTGTGTGTGTGTGTGTGTGTGTGTGTGTGTGTGTGTGTGTGTGTGTGTGTGTGTGTGTGTGTGTGTGTGTGTGTGTGTGTGTGTGTGTGTGTGTGTTTTCATTCTAAAACGGAGGTATCCTAAATACTGAAAAATACAAGTCCGTCACTAAGAACCAACACTGTAAACATTTCGTCCATATACTCGAAAACCCAGAACTGATAACTGATAATCTCAATCAGAATTTAATGTCATTAGCATCACAGAAGAACCCCACATAAAAATCAAAAGGGAGGATAAGAGCCATGATTAGTCACCTTTTACATAAAGATAACACTATAGTCTAAATTTTTGAATGTTGGAACTTTTAAACATGGAAGTTAACAAAGTATACTACAGTGATAATATTCAGTTGAAATAATAATAAATAACTATTCTTAGAAGTTGGTATATATCAATTCGTAATTTTATCCCTTAATACAATTCTGGCACCAAGAACCAAATAGGAGTAAGTTTAAAGGAGTGGGGATGGAATATCATTTTCATCCCTGTCTGTTCTTATGAGATGTAGATATGTAATATCACACACACTAAAATCACCAAATTGTACTACTGTATGTTATCACTACTGTGGGGCACGACCTCAAATCGGGTCGCATAACCGAATGTGGGGCTTGCTAAAACATTTAGCAACAGTAAAAAGTTTTTTACTGTTGCCAGTAAATGCTCAGCGACCAAAAATTAATTTAGATTTGGGGATGTAGTTTTAAATTCTTTATGTAAATGGTAAAATTATATGTATACAAAGAACTGTTTTAAAATAAATTTCTTATGATTTATTACCAGTAAATGTTTGGTTTGTATGCCTATTTTATATACCTATATACATGGGGTTGCGTAAACATTTCGCGGGTGAAAAGATTGTTCATTACTAGTACTTGATTTAAATTTTCACATTTGATGTCCGTAGATGCCGTATGGTCACTACCGTACCTCACATGGTTTGGGCCATGATGTCTTCTGCTAAGAATAAATGGTAGGGTCGCAGATTACCTTTCCTCACAAAGTTTGTAAGACAATCACAAATATCCATGCCCATGGCCTCTTGGCTGGATAGCGGACACGCAAACCACTCGGCCACCCAGGCCGGCTCATTAATAGTACTCATTATATTACTAGTACTTGCCATAATAATTCTGAAAAGGTCCTTAATTTCGAAGTGCATGTTATATGCAACTCCACTGAACTTAATCAATTTTATATCATCATGATTTATTTTAATATTAGATAATATTACCAAGATGATTATTTCAGTGATATTTGTGCTGGAATCTTACCTATATCAAACCGCTTGTGTTTGTTACGTTTAAGTATTATTTTATTTTTCTATTTAGAATTTCCTCTAATACTAGCTATAAATCCGTATTTTTAAGAAATGTTATTATATTGAAATATAAGTAGTGAACTGGGTATATTTTTTCGGTCTCTGACAGCGTTTCTCTAGGATTTTTAAGGCTAAAATTTTGTAACAGGATAATTCCTAATTTATAATTATCAAAAATGCATTTTATATTTTCGAATTCTATAAGATATTTTATTATCAATTTACTTTTTAATTTGTCTTCGTTTTGTATAGGTCATAAATAAGTTAGGTTCATACTACTTTTAATTCAGTTAAAACAATATGAAGTAATATAGTATTTGTTTTAAAAAAAATTGTGATGCATAGAACAATTTTTATACTCGCTGCATGCAACACAGTGAAATCAGCTATTAAACTTACAGACCTTTCTCACGAGGAGCTGGTGGCCAATTGTTTTCTGTTCTTCATTGCTGGATACGAGAATATCACATCTATATTGTCTTTTACTGCACATAATTTGGCTTTAAATTCAGAATGTCAGGAAAAGCTTATAGAGGAAGTGGATAGGATCTTCGACGAATACGTATGTATCTATTGGCTCTTTCCCTCAAGCATAATTAAATTGCAAAGAAAGTGTCTTATCAAAGGAGCTTTAATTGACTAGATTATAATAAAGATATACTTTACTTTGATATTACTTCCTTCGTCATTTTCAAATGTAGTTAGTTTTACTAGTGTACAACTTTCTTTTCGAAGCAATAATAGCGATTGAAGAAACACTGAAATGTTACAAAGGTAAACAGGATTGTATTGAGAAGTAAATAAGCCAAGTTTTTACCTTAAGTCTAAATTCTACAAATATCGTAAATTAATCACCAAACATGGCACTTGTCAAGCCATTTGAAAAAGCCTCATATATAAATAAAAACTTACAAATACAACTGATTTCTCTTCTCTAATTCTTGAGCATGTGGCCTCCTATTCACGGCCTTTGTTTAGCTACAATGTGTTCAAAAGTAAGCAACTGTATGCGAAGCTGTGCATCAAAACACTTCTCATTTCCCGAAAAGTTAGGTAATTCTCCTTGGTTTCTGAAGCGTCATAACTCTATTGATGCACAGGCGAAGGAAGGAGTTTGAATTATGAGCCAATTCAATCATTATGGTCGAATCTATTCATCGCCACGTCGTTATTCAGTAATGTAAATTCGAATCATATGGGACGATCAGAGCAAGATCTAATACTCAATTTCAAAGTATATCCTTTGTCTTCCCTCACGCTACTCTTATTACAGAAAAAGCTTTCATCCGTTACGCGATATTAGAGAAGTAATACCAGAAAAACCTGAATTTAATATCCTAACTTGTTATCACAACAACATTAGAAAACATTCATGAAAAGTTCGATATGCTTCCTACGAACAAGATCGTAGATTAGATGCAACTGAAGAATCTTCAAAAAGATGAATCTTCTTAGGGAATTAATGTGAAACCTTCAGTTTCAGCTTGAATCAAAACAGTACGGCAATGCCACTCCGCAAGATATCAACGAATAATAGGAAAAATCATCCTCATTATCTGTTTGCACTTGCACGTAGAGCAATGGTGAGTGTATGTGTATGATGCACATTTTAAAAAATCATTCCTCTCTCAATAGGATAACGAACTCTTATGACTGCAATCTGCAAAGTCTGTTATTTTTGATTATTCCTTGGCTGATTGTCCTGTCTTGAGGGGTGATAAACCTGCCTGATAGGATTATTTCGCTCTGCGTATATATGCTACTGACTCTTCTCATCATTTGACGAGCCATATAAAAGTTCTTGGGGTTATAGACTAGATTCAAATCCAGGTTTTTCCCAACCGTAGTTGTTTTGCTCGTCAGGTTGAATTAAAACCACACGACTAAGCTGTAAATGGATCCAAATAAATCTGCAATGAAGGAAATGATATCTTTCCTATGAATATGGTTAGAGACAATCCCTATGGAAAGGTAAAGGGAAACGTATCTCTGAATACAAAATTAGCATCGATGCAGTTCTATAATAGCAAATGAAGACAGCAAAAAACGAAACTTTTGTTTGTCCAAAGCAGATTTTTATTATTTGGATTGGAGAAAAGCAGCCATAATTAGGCTCTAATTTAACATGCAGGACTTTTCATTGTGCTTATTGAAAAGCATCAATAATTGACATAGCATAAAAAAGAACGGCAGATTAGAAAAATAGTCTAAAATTCAAAGTATTTTATCTATACTTTTAAACTTCATTAAAGTCTGATCAGCTTGGCAGGCGTCATATTTACTTTCTGTATATGCACAATCCACATACAAGAGGCCACAAGGCCTATAGCAAATGAATGCAATTGATCTTAAGATTCTTACTGATTCTTAATATGTGTTATCTGTAAACAGATGATGATCAATTTAATAATCCATACTGCTAAAATATAAGATTTAATTTATAACTTTAGAATTCACTAATAATTTATTTTTCTTTACTTCCAGGGAGAATTCAGTTATGACACCGTCAACAAAATGAAATATTTGGATTGTGTTGTTTCCGAAACTCTACGCGTGTTTCCTCCTGCAGTAAAGTAATCTACATTTTTATTGAGTATTGAGATTATTGTTATTATAATTTGTGTCAGAAAAATGTGGCAGTGTGATTTTCAAATTTTAATATCAAATCATCTTACATGAGTTTTGCTGATCCTAATTATAGTAGTGAAGAAAAGGCAAATTATGAAACATCAAAAATGTAGTCACTGTCTACATTGTATGTCTATTACTGTGAACTGATAGTACAGCATTTTCTCATTAATGGTCTTATTCGCTCCGATGGAATAGCAATAACTATTCTAATTTTATTATCAAGTTCTATGCTACTTATTTGATTTTTTCAATATGAATGCAGTTGATTTTTAGCTTATGCATAAAATTCATATGATATCTATATACTGTTGGCTTATTTATGACGAAATGAATATTATTAGTGGAAAACAAAAGGAAATTATTTTCATCCACAATTTCATGCTACTTTACTTATTTACATTTCAAAACAACATACTGTAATTTATATAATAAATTTTGACATTATAATTATTTAAAAAAATTGCAACTTTATTTTGAAAACTATTAAGAAATTTGAGATGCTATTGCTGGAGGAGGATCATGTTACTCTTATACGTCAACACCTACTACGTCAGTTTACTCATTGAGTTTTTTTTTTCTTTTAAATACGGAGACACTTTATTGATTTGTAAGCTCGTCCAAAACTAAAGTGTTTATCAAGCAGGTTTCTTACATTTCTTCTTTCGGGAATTAAAATTTTCATACCAACGATCTATATATTCTAAAGACGCATTTTTTTTCCTTCTTAATTTATAAATTTATTTTACATATGCTTTTTAAATTATCTACATCTCCTTTGTAATTACGTTGCCCTTTTATAAGAACACACACCCTTTTAGCGGTTGTTTCTCATAACTGTAGCTTATATTGGTTACTTTTTCGAAAACATTTGACTACCTTGGTGAGTAACAGCATGTTCTTTTATTAAAGTATAATTGCGTTTCTTATGCAAAGGAACTTGAAGTGAATTCCTAAAAATAAAGAAAAGGTCCGATAAAAATGGGATATGAATGGTTCTTCAAGCAGTCGGCATAAATATAATCGAATCTATTTAATAAATACATTATCTACTAACAACTGTCCGGACACTTTATGAATTTACAATTGATAAAA
Organism: Typopeltis vanoorti; assembly: GCF_054136105.1. NCBI lineage: Eukaryota > Metazoa > Arthropoda > Arachnida > Uropygi > Thelyphonidae > Typopeltis > Typopeltis vanoorti. Next base: position 63,899,483 of record NC_143568.1, read on the forward strand.
GCAAGTGAATCCTAATATTGGATATATCAACTTTTGGCTTTAATCACCTCCTTCCCCTATGAGGAAGGCTTTCCTCCAATGTGCAGCAGACATCAGATGGAATTTGTCTCCATTTTCCTCAAAAAAGAGCTGATTCAGCGACAGATCGAGGACATTCTGCTCTGGACATCAATCGCCGCCTCAATCCCCATCGAATACAGGTGTTCGACTGGGGATGGAAGTCAGAGTTTCTGCACAGGAGTTTAACACCCCGTCCCTCTTCATACCATTCCATAACAGCTGCAGCTTTGTGGAATGGGACATTGTCGCCTTGATAGTAACCTGGGTCTGTTCCATAAAACCTCCGCAGTGTAGGCAGCACCTGATTATCCAGATATCAAGGTAGTGAGTTACCTTCATGGAACCAGACAACGACCAGTGGTTCCACTCCACAGCAGCTGAATGCACCCAACACCATTACTCCTCCACCACCAAACTTTACTGTGGGCGAAACACACTGTGGTAACAAGCGTTCACCAGGCAGAATCCACACCCTGCCATTGGACTGAAAAACAGATGAATCTTGATCCATTGCTGCAGATTATCATTTTTCACTGATGAATTGTCTAGTTCACACCCTCTTTGCATCAGGCCATATGGGATGCCTTGTTCGTTGTTGTGATGTACGACGGCTTGTGTGGCGCTCCTCACTCTTGGAAATTCAGTAAATTGAGTTCTTTTCGTACAGTGTTAGTTCTCAGCATGGTGTTACTTGTACTCAAAAACTCATCCGATTGTGCCGATTGTAGCCAATTTTTGCATGCCGTTTGAACACACTGTCAGTCATTTTCGGCAACAGCCCTGGGTGTTTTCCTGCACTAGTGAAGCCAGAGCATCGCCATTTGTTGATTTTGTTTGCTGCAGTTCAGCGGCAATGGCACGTATGTATATGCCACCAAAATGACAACCCACCGATGACACCTCAATCGAAATAACAGTTATATATATACAGGGTGTCCCAAAATTCATGCAAGATTTAAATTTAGCGCTATTTGCGCTATTTGTGTTGCCAACGAGAAAAAAAAAAGACCGCGTGACAGCTGACAGTTCAGGGTTATTAAAAATGGAGCGCTACACGACAGAACAACGCATTTTCAACGCATTGTTGAGCAATATTTTAAAAATAAGGATGGTTTGGCAGCTACAATTCGCAATTTACGTACAAAATATGGTCGGAATAGTGATTTAACTTCATCAACTGTGAAAAGATTAATTAAAAAATTCAAGGAAACTGGATCAATTAGTGATCTTATACACTCTGGCCGTCCTTCAACAAGTCGTTTAACAGAAAACATCGAAGCAGTTCGTGAGAGTGTTGCTGAGAGTCCAGGAACATCAATTCGACACCGTGGTCTTGAATAGGGCATTTCGAGAAGCTCACTACAGCGTATTCTCACGAAAGATTTGCATCTTTATGCTTACAAAGTTCAATTGACTGAAGGGCTGAAGCCTGCTGACCACACACAGCGAAGAGAGTTCGTTGAATGGATTATGGAACAACAATAATAAGTGGATGCTTATTTTTCTAACAAAATCATCTTCAGCGATGAGGCTCATTTTCATCTTGATGGCTTCGTTAATCGACAAAATTGTTGCATTTGGGGTTCAGAAAATGCACGAGTGATTGTTGAGAAACAAATGTATCCACAACGTGTCACTGTTTGGTGCGGATTTTGGGCTGGAGGCATCATCGGTCCATTCTTCTTCGAAAATTTGACTGGTAAGGCAATAACAGTTAATGGTGCTCGCTATCGCGACATGATAATCCAGTTTTTTGTGCCTAAATTGCAAGATATGGATGTAGACAACATGTGGTTTCAACAAGACGGTGTCACATGCCATACAGCCCGAGAAACAATTAATTACTGCATGAGTCAGTTCCTGGTCGTGTAATTTCCCGTTTTGGTGATCAGAATTGGCCGCCCTGATCATGTTACTTAACGCCGTTGGACTTTTTTCTTTGGTGTTTTTTGAAGTCTAAGGTTTATGCCAAGAAGCCCACGACCACCCACGCCTTGAAGGAGGAAATTGAGCGTTGTATCGACGAAATTCAGCCACATTTATGCAAAACGGTCATGGAAAATTTCGAACAAAGAGTGCGTATGTTCCAGCAAAGCCGTGGAGGCCATTTACCCGAAATGCTATTCCATGCATAACCCTATACTGTATATTTTATGAATCAATAAGAAATTACAAATTTTAATTAAAAACCTTTGTTTTCAATCAAAATTACTTCATGCGTAAATTTTGGGACACCCAGTATATATATATATATATATATATATATATATATATATATATATATATATAATTCATCTGTAAAATTTAAAAAAATTTATTGTGTTTTTCACCGTAACTGTAATTCAAGTTTACCCTCAAGTTTACTGTAGAGGAGCTAGAGGTAACTGACAGATTCTTGACTCCCTTAAAAAAGTATGACGTACACAAACAAAAATTACTCGTACTTTCACCAGGTGTAATGGATACTGTAATACGATTAAATGAAAAGCTCACAATATTACTGCCTTCTTATGCATAGTTTGTGCAATTTTAATTAAAAAAATTAATTACGTTGTTTATTTCTCTACAGTTTGGAACGAAGAGCCGAGTATGATTATAAATTAGGCGACACTGGAATTGTTATCCCAAAGGGCATGATTGTTAGTGTTCCAGTGTATGCTATGCATCACGATCCCGAATACTATCCTGATCCAGAAGAGTTTATTCCAGAAAGGTAAGATTATCCAAATTTTCCCCCTGCGTTTAAAATATTTCAGGATTCATGATAGCTGTATAAATTTAGAATTTCTTTCGATACTCATGAGTTAACTGCTGTATTTTAAGGAAACTTTGAAGCATAACAATATAGTGACATCTGTGAACAATTTCTAGACCTACCTTTTGTGACAGACACACGCGAGTCATCACATCACATAACTAAGTGTAGTTTCCAAAGAATCGAGTGTGGTTTTCTATAGAAAACACTTACTTCTTGGAATTCTGGGATTACTTGAATTACTTCTTGGAATTTTATTTGTGATTAAATAATTAAGATAGTCTTATTAGATGAAATGTGTCACATAATTCATCTGTAAAATTTAATAAAATTTATTGTGTTTTGCACCGTAACTGTAATTCAAGTTTACCCTCACATACAACCTTACTACGTAAATATAGTGGGCAGGGGGGGTGCTTTTCAGTAAGTGAAACAAAATAACATCGCAATGAAACATATTCCAGCTGAACTTGATTACTGAACATAAAATTATAAGCTTACACTAGAAAAAACTAAATAATAATAATAATAATAATAATAATAATAATAATAATAATAATAATAATAAGCTAACGCCAATTATTCGCTTATATGGAGTATAAGCGAATAATTTCAATAATCAATCTCCAACGGTAGCGAATCAGAGATAGGTGGCCCATGTCATTCACTAATTATAGGGAGCCACCGGTGAAGAGACCGGCCAACAAGTGCTGCCATCTCTTGGTACCCAAGCATAACAGGATATGTTACTGTCTGAAATAATGTGGGTTATACGGTCGATTTTCTCCTCTAATAATAGATGAATTCGTATTTGTACTCCTGATGTCATACCGCATATTCCCATGCAAAACGTCCGTCATCTGTATACTTCGACGTGTGTGTGTGTGTGTGTGTGTGTGTGTGTGTGTGTGTGTGTGTGTGTGTGTGTGTGTGTGTGTGTGTGTGTGTGTGTGTGTGTGTGCGTGCGTGCGTGCGTGCGTGCGTGTATGTGTGTGTGTCCTGAAGAAAGAGTTTATCAAATTGAAGGGGAAGAAAGGCACAAAAGGTCAAAACGTTATCCGGGTTAACAAAATCGAAATATATTTTTGTTCCTTTGCCTCGAATAAAGGAGAGAGAGAGAGAGAGACGATATGTTTAAAATGCCGCAAGTCAATGCATAGTCAAAACCTGCGATTATCAAACTGATACGCATGTCAAATTTTAATCTTGGACGACTTCGTAATTTATACAGACAACTTCCGCTCCTGCTTCTCAATCTCCTATCATGAGTATTGTGTTGGTATTGCTTCAATATAATTCAGAAACTCTTCTACAGACCAAATGAAGAACTTTTAACTGCTTTTTAAAACCTCAATAAGAGGGGCTTTGTTCTCACAAAATGCGGCGAAATGGACGTCTTCATCTGAAAACGAAAGCAGAAACTCAAGCGTCTCTCTTAATTTCTAGATTACGCATAAAGTGCTGTTAAAAAAGTTGCGTACTGTGGTCTGTTTATTTTTCAACTTGAGGTTAGTGTTGGATCTTCATCCTTAAACTGCACATCTAATTCTGAGATATTGAGATTTAGTTCTCTCTCTCTCACTCCCATCCATGTGGCAGAACTTATGAAAAATTTCTAGAAATGAAAGCGAATCCTCTTCACAGTTTATCTGACAGAACAATGCCGGATTCTCGTTATTATCTGATAAACATCGCACTGCACAAATGAACAAAGCTACAGGTTATGAGAGTTATGATAAATACCAATCATCCAACTATTTTAAACATTTTTCGCGAAATTTTTCCAAACTGCTCCTGAAAACACAACCGTAACACTACCCCGGTTTAAAAAAAAAAAAAAAATTTCTTCCTTACTCATGTGTAACTTATATTCATTAAAGTAAGTGAGTCTCTGTATTGCTGTTGCAAGTGTAACGCGACATTTCTTTTTGGATTGAAAGATGGACGAATCTTGGTTAGAATCTAATCTAACAGGACATGATGAATCTCTCTCTGACAGAAAAAATGGCCACGAAAATAACAGAATTTCTATGCAATGCAAGTTTGCTTTGGCCATTTTGCCTGTTAATAATACAATGGCTTCATAGAAGTTCATCTGATAATTATAACCACACACACACAAAAAAAAAAAAAAAAAAACCAACACAAGCCGAGAGATTTTTCTGCTTTGATGAAAGGAATGGCCTTCTTTTGAAAGAAGAAAGCAACTCTTTTCATCTCAATATGTAAGATGCTATGTTTCTTCAGTCGATTTAGGTATATTTTACTTCTGAGATACGATAAATGTTTCTCTTAAATCGGCTCTCATCAGCAGAAATTGGTTTGCTTAGTAGAGATATCGTGACCTTCAGTTTATGTTATATTTACCTGCAAATCTTTCCATGGTCGCTGTTCATCAGAAGTGATATCTATAATTTGCCGATGATTTTCTCTTTCTTCTTCGCTCGCATCCTTTAATACTGTTCCTTAGAACTACCTTCTTTGTTTATGGTTCCAAAATGAAATCACCATCCGGGAATTTCTTTTATTTTAAACACAGTTAAGATGAATGAAAACCCTATGCGAAATTGGTTAATATCTCGTGAGAATCTTTTGTTTTCTTATTTAAAATATGTCAGTCATCGATACGTATCCCGCTGAACTGTTCTCAAAAGGATAGTCTCAAAACTTTAATATATCTAATAAAATACATATAACAAACGTATATTTTCGTTTTGTGGATAGATCCCAGGAATCAGAGACAGGAAATTAATTATCCTTAGATAACATGCCACTGACTAAAGAAACAAATGAAATTTCCTTAAAACATTTAAATTTCCGTAAAAAACCTTACTATGATTTTCTTGTTAAGATGAGGAAAGCAAGTATTAGGAAGTCTATTTGCTAAAATCAGATTCAGTTCACTGTTGTAATCGTGACTTTTAAACTTGATTATTTATTAGAAAGAAAATGTCGTAATTTGAACGTTGATAGTTGAAATTACATTTCTAAAATCATTTATAGGTTTGAACCCGAAAACAAAGCCAATCGACATCCGTTTACTTACTTACCATTCGGAGCAGGACCAAGGCACTGCCTTGCCATGAGATTCGCATTAATGGAAGTAAAACTGTGTCTAGCAAAGGTGTTACGCTATGTGAGATTCTCTGTAAGCCCTGAGACGAAGGTAAGTCTGGTTAATCAATTCTGGTACCAGCTCACTATGTTTACAGTTTTATATATTTCATAAACGGTAATAAATGGAGATTAAAGTTGTTGTTAATGATTTTATCTGAATTTTTATCACCTACACTGCGCCTAAAACGATATCATTCTGGATAATTAATTCATTTCGTGATCACCGTGCGTTTACTGATAGTTGGATTTCATAAATTGTGGGAATAAACTGAAGGGCAAGTAGCACAAAAATATTTCAAGTTTTCCCAAAGTTCGCTATGAAAAAAATCATACTGAGAGCATCTACAAATAACATTTTATGATTTAAACACCACAAATGAAACAATCATTTCTATATTAAGGAGTAAAGGATGATAAGAATAAGGTGGATATTGAAGTAGCGAAAACAGCCTATAACAGTGATTTTCAACCTTTTTCATAATATGGCACACCTAGACTAATTATTCAAATTCTGCAGCACACTAAATATAGATTTTTTTAATATTTTGTTTGACGATCAGGCAAAAAATATGTATAATTTTGATTGATTTATACACAAAACATATTAATAATAGTAATTACTTATCCTTTTTGTTCCAAAAAAAATTTAAACTATATTATTAACATTGAGTAAGAAAAACAATACTCAAAATTATTTTAAAAAATCTTTATTGATTTTTTTAAATGAATATTAAATGTATTAAATAAACATCTTCCTAGGCTTCCAGCCGCGATTTTTTTTTGTTCTTAATAATGTTCATTGCGGAAAAGCTTGATTCGCACAAATATGACGTGGAGAATGGAAGAAGTATTTCTATTGATTTTTTGGTGATATTGGGAAATTCACTTCTTAGAGATAACCAAAACGAAGTAGTATCTATTGGTGAATGTTTTAGTTTTAAACCTCTGTCATTTCTTATACCTGTTAATTCGTCCTCTTCTGTAATCTTTAAATTTACCAATTTACTCGCGCTTAAGATAAACGAATCTCTTATCCAATCGAAGAATGATATGTAAAGTGAGGGAAAATGTTTTTTAATATTTGTATTTAGTAATCTTAAGGTTTGTAAAATTAGATCAATTATATTTTCATTCAGCTTCCACTTCAAACATATTCACTGCATTTTATTTTCTGATTCTTTCTTCCCAAAGTATTAGATTTTCCTTGAATGCGTTAATTTTGTCAGTGGAAGTAAGAATGTTTTCACAGTATCACTGCATACTTTTATTAAGTGTATTTAAAGATTGAAATAAATCAGCAAGAAAGGCAACCTTACTGCACTAAAGCTCGTCGCTAAGAAAATCTGATAACGCACATTGTTGGGTTGTCAAAAAAAATTAGAATTTCCTCTTTAGTTCATAAAATCTTGATAAAACTCGTCCAGGAGATAACCATCTCACTGCTGTATGTATTAACAACTGCGTGTAAGAAGCTTCCATTGCGGAGCATAATGCTGCAAACAATCTCGATTGTAACGGCCTGGCTTTTGTATAATTGACAGTTTTGATAGTCTCGTCTAGTACTTTTTAAAGTTCAGGTACCAATGATTTTGACGATAGTACTTCTCTGTAGAGAAAACAATGTGTAAAAATAATTCTAGGATTCTTATTTTGAGCCAGTGTAACAAATCCTTTTACATTTCCTGACATCGAGCGGACACAATTAGTGCTAATACTGATGCAAGAATCCCAAGACAAGTTATGGCAATTAAAGTAATTATCAACAACATCAAAAATATCTTGGCCCTTCTTTGTTTCCGGAGTGATCGACAAAATAAAAACTGTTCTATAACATCTTCCTTATAAATAAATCTACTGAAGGCTAGAAGTTGAGCTTTACCAGTTACATCACTTGATTCATCCAACTGAACAGCAAACATATTTGCTTCTTTAATGTGAGATACCGCTTAAAAATGGAAATCTTTGGCGAAATCGTGAATATCGATAAACGTGTTATCTGACATAGGAATTTTTAAAATCTCCTTTTCACATTCCTCGAGAAACATGATATTAACAATTCTACAATATGCTGACAGAATTACAGATTCTGTAATTGTGTGAGATTTCATTTTTTTAGCAACGATTTCTGCGATTGTGTAACTGGCGTCTTGGACTTTTTCGGATTTATTTAGCACGTCCTACATGCTTAGTTTATGGCGAAAAATTAGCAAACAACGCTATGGTTCCAAGTAAATCAAAAAGACATTTACAATCTAAACATTCTCACTTGAGCGAAAAACCGGCTGAATATTTTAAAAGACTTGTAAATGATAAAACTATTCAAGCAAAAAGATGGACTGCATTTGTATCTTTGTAACTTGAATAAAATTAACTGAATGAAAAAAAATAAATAAAATAACTCTTACAGTTACATTAAAAATAAGATAATTAAATGAAGTTATTTGTGAACACTTATCAAAAGATTAAAGCTAATTAACACGCCATTTTAAATCGATTCACCAACCGGAAGTTTCGTAAAATATAAATAAGGGAGCTTCAGGTGCGGATGGAAGACCAGACACTAATAAATAAGTGAGCAAATTAAGACATTATTTCTTTCAATTAATTTGTTTTCACAAATCTCGGGGTAGACCTGAAGACCTCTCGCGGCAAACCGGTTGAAAATCTTTGGTCTACAAGGTACGTTAGTAGCTATTTTCCGTAGAAGAGGAGAAACCTAAAGTTTCATGAGAACATGACAAAAAAGTATTAACAAGTGTCGCGGTAATAAACTTCTTCCTATTAATTTATTTGCACGTTTACTCTGCATTGCAAAAATGAAACTAAATCAGTAGCACAATAAAGACATAACAGGAAGTGTATCAGATTTATTGAACATGTGTAAATATTATATATATATATATTTTTTTTCTATTTGAAAATATTCATACTCTAAATACTTTTTCAAGACATCGATCACCTGAGCTCAGAGGTTAAAAATGTTCGCAAAATAACCCGTTTTAAAAATTGGAGCAGAAATGAACTTCTCTTTGCATGCAATTCTAATACAATCATTTATTGTGCTTAAATGAAAATTTCTATTGCTTGTACTTAAAGTGGAATCAGTTTATAAGAATTATCTAATTATTCGTATAAGGTTCTCTCCCCTTTCTACCTCGTCCCTCAGGACGAGTTGAGCCCTCCTAATGAAGGTTTAAGTATGCATTTTTTTGTGGTTCTAGATCCGTTTGTACGTGTGTGTGTGTGTGTGTGTGTGTGTGTGTGTGTGTGTGTGTGTGTGTGTGTGTGTGTGTGTGTGTGTGTGTGTGTGTGTGTTCACGGAGCCGGTTTGCATATTTTGAGGTGCCAGAAATCAGAACTTAAGTATGAAAAACCGTTCACTTCCGTATAAGACAGGTTAAATCACCTTTACTCGAAACAGACCAGACAAAGATTCCTCACGTCATCATGGACCGGAATCGAACCCAAAGTTTTTCCACACACCAAAGGCTTCGTCTGTACCGACTGAGCTACGGAAGCTCTTTTATAAGAACACTGGACTGACATATTTTTCAATATAATCAAAGGTTTATTGAATTAGTCAATAACACACAAAAAAAACACATCTAGTTAGCGTTCATAACCCGTTTTCGTTACTCATATTTCGTTACTTATAGGTCGCCAACTGACTACTTACAGGGCCTCCAGCAAACTGAGATGGCACCCCAGGTTTTCGTTTGGTGACTGAACATTCTTAATGGATGTATTCTTCTTGCTTTGCAATCCAGGAAGTTTAAGAACAACCAGGTGGCATTTAATACAAAAAAATCATTAATCAAACTAAGCATAATTATAGAGAAATTTTAAAGCTATTCAGAATAAGAATAATGACAAGAACGTAATATAAAATGAACAAAAGAAAAGATAATTTTAAGAAGGGCAGATAACACAGAATGGGGAGAGGCGTTTTGCTAATGATAGACGATGAAATTATTATTATTACATGACACCTCCAGGGAGTGCAATGACTCTTCAAGGGAGGGCAACTATCCCACAACTCTCAGTCTCCGCTACTACTTTCATCATCTACACCAACACCATCTACACGACCACTAGTATTTTCACAGATAATCACGAACATCCATGCCCACAGCGGGATTCGAACCCGCATCCTTTTGGCTGGAGAGCAAATACGCTAAGCACTCGGCCAACCAGGCCGAGTGGTTTGCGTAATCAAAATGAATAGAAATGCCTCAAGATGGCAGGTATGTAGAGGTCAGTTCATTTGTGGCTATTTGGCGTGAAGTAGAGATCAACAGGATGAAATATTTAATCATTTAACCGATTGCTGCTATAATCCAGGAGGTATAAGGGAGAATGCAGATGGTATGCATTTGGAAATTAGCATGATGAATAACGGTCGAGTAATTATTACTGGGGATTTTAACTATGGGAGACATAGACTGAAAGAAGGAATGATAATAAGGAAGTAAATGGAGTTTATATAGTTTTTGAGAGATAACTACCTGAGACAGGATGTAATGGAAGGGACAAGAGGTTTGAAAGTGTTGGATCTGGTCATAGCGTCGAAGAACATATCAATAACTAATTTAGTTAAACTGTCTGCACTTGGAGAAAGCGATAATGTAGTCTTCACCAAGATTGTAAGGAGTGCTGAATATTCTTAAGAAAGGGTAAATATGTGGTTACAAGTCTGGTTTATGATAGACGGAGAAGTCAGCTTTCAGCAGTGCTATGGGAAATTTTGTTGGAGAAAGATGTTGATGGAGCAGGGAAGATTATCACAGAGTGTCTAAGGAAAGTAGTATCAGACTGTATTCTCAGATTCAGGAGGAGAAATCAAGTGTGAATAGTATTATTTCGCAGGAGTTGCAGACAAAGAGTTGCGGAGAAGTATAAAGAAGAAGTAAGTGATCAGCATGTCCATGAACAGTATAAAGTACAGGCAAAGTGGGTTACCTGTATGGCAAGGAAGGCCAAAGTTATGAGAGAAATCTAGCTGATGAGTCCAAACGAAATCCTAAGGAGTTCTTTCGCAATGTGGCAAGTAAAATGAGAATAACTATGGAAGATTGACCTTAAAAAGTGTTGATGGTAGGTAGGTAGGAAATGGAAGCAAATCAAATAGTTTAATTAGTGATCATTTTGCGAACGTGTACCATCTTGGTTGTAATATTGCAGTGCCGAATGTGTCACTAACTGATGAGAGTCTAAAAATAGAAGAAACAGAAGTGCTTAGTATATTACAGAACCTTAATGAACACTGCCACAATGTTAGCTGGCATATTGGCCCATGTGTTACGAGAATGTGCAATAGAATTAGCACCTCCCTTGACCAAGCTGTTTTCTTTCATTAAGCCTCATTTCTGGTAAAGTTCCAGTAGAATGGAAAGAGGGAAAATAATTCCATTGCATAAGGAAGACTCCATGATAGAAGTAGTAAATTACAGGAAAAGTCGAATATTAGGAGTGGTGGTTAAATTTTTGGCGAAATTGATAAAAATTAGAAATCCGGAATGGGGGATAGAAACAGAAAAAAATCATTCTGTCCCTTATATAGAAATATAAGGGACAGAATGGTTTTGTGAAGGATATGCTTGCCCTGCTAACATAGTTACTAAAATATAATATAATTCTATATATTATATTATATTATATTACTATAATAAAGTAACAGTGTAGTTCGACAAAGGAAATTCTTACTCAGTGATACTGCTGTACTTTACAAAGGCATTTAACAGGATTCCACAAGGAACTCTGTTAAATGTACCGGAAGTTTGTGATCTATATTAGAGGGTGGACAGATATGAAAGAATGGTTTATGGAGGAGCTGAGTCCAGTAGAAGGCATGTGACTAGTGGTGTAATTCAGGACTCGTCACTTGGTCCTCTGTTGTTTAATTTGCACATTAATGATATTGGAAATAATTTGAAAAGAAAATCGACTTATTTGTTGATGACGCAAACTTGGGAAGAGCGATAGTGAATGAAATTGATGTAGATATCTTGAAGGATGACTTAAATATACTGGCAGCATGGGCTAAGGAATAACAGCGATAAGGTAGCGGGCTGTCAGTTTATCGTGGCTGTGTAACGTGATACATTTCTGGAGGATGTAATGTGTACTATATTAATCGAAATGAACCTCAAGAAATTGAGAAGGCAAGGAACTTGGAGGTTATTGTGGAGATAGAACTTAAGTTTAGAAGGCATATTCCGAAGGCAAAACATCACATCAGGTTACATGGCAGTTGAAAAACATACTGGCAAACAGGGACAGGGAAGTAATCGTTCCACTTTATAAGGCATTAATAAGACCACATCTGGACTACTGCGCACATCTCTGGTCACCTTGATTCCTTGTTGATGAAGTTGTGGAGAGGATGGATCTAGAGGCGAGTGACAAGGATTGTTGCAGGTCTGCAGAATGTTTCATATGAGGAAAGATTGAGCGTCTTGGGCTCAAAAATTAGCTGATATGTGTAAGAGAGGCAATCTGATAGAAGCATTTAAATTATTAAAGGGGGTTTTATAGGATTTATACTGATGACTTTTTCTGTTTTCATATTCATTATCCCTTTATCCAGTTGCAAAGACGTTATTATGCGATGTGGTACAATTGTATTTGCATAACCTAGATCTATTAATTAAATTAATTCAAAGGCCAAAGAAATCAGATTACCAACAACGATCCGTGGTTTAGTAGCAACTGATAAATAAATGCATTTTTAATTAACCTTTTAATAAATCAAGTTTGAAAATTATAGAAAAATTAGAGTTTTTTAATCAGCAATTTTGACATCCTTTCACAGGTTGTTCCGGAATTTTTCAATTCTGCTTTTCTCCAACCAAAAGCGATACCTTTAGCCGTGAAAGCTCGAAATGACGTTCCATCAACTAAAGAAACATCAATGTAATGATTGAAAAATGCAGAGTTAGCAAACGAAAGGTTGAGTTAATGAACTCAGAAAGCACACGATATGAAATATATTTTTCTATGTAATATAATGTAATTACCAGTGACTTTAATTGCATACTGTGGTTTTTGATTATTTTTAATAATTACAAGTTGATTTATGTCAAATGCACAACTTTAAAAACGTTTAATAGCAATAAATCTCTACAAGTTTTAATCATCTTTATGTCTTGAAATATGTATGTAATTATGTGTTTCATTTTGTATTAAAGAACGAATAGAAATGTTATGAGTGAACATTCCATGAAAATTCACCGAAAAACAATTCATTGAAAGACAATTTATCGAATGCAATTTAGCGAAAAAGCAATTCATCGAATGCAATTTAGCGAAAAAGCAATTCTCCAAATAAACAATTCACTGAACGGCAATTTAACGAATGGCAATTCTTCGAAAAGGCAACTCATCGAATAAACAATTCATCGAACCACAAATCATCTAGTTTGTCGTTCGATGAATAATTCACCGAAACCTTTTAATTACGCTATGTCAGAGAGTTATTGTAATATATAATTCCGACACGCTGTTTCTTTGTAGCTCCGAATTGGGCCTGCATAGTTAAGTCGGTATAAATTAAGTCCTTTAATTACAAAGAGCTGGGTTGGAATCCCATGTACGACGAGCATAATTTTTATTTAAAAGTCATTTTATTTGAAAACTACTATTTAAAAGCGTTCGGTAGCAATACCTAACATTACTGAAGATTTATCTCTGTGATTTAATCCCATCAATGGTGCACGAGTCGCTCGAGATCGAAAACAGGAGACTCAACGCCATTCTTCTGAACTTTCCGGAGGAAAACGGTAAATCTTTAACAGAAGAAGTTAGTAAAGTAGCAGGTGAATGCAACTTTGATCTCAGGCACTGTATATCATCAAATGTAATCGCTTCGGTTCCATAAACAAAAGAAAGGACGGAACGAACTTTCCACGTCTAGTGAAAGTGATCTGTGATACACCGACAAACACTTCCAAATTAATAACGGGGATAAATAGCAAGCTAAAGGACAGTTGCCAACAATCGCGTGTACGTGCTCGACCTGACGTAACCTTTGAAGAAAGACGCCAACTCCGAAGACAGCTAGAAGAAAAACGCCAAAAATTGAGACAACAGCTGGACCATAGACTACAAACAAACCAAACTAGAGCAAAAAGCAAGTGACGCCACTAGTAGCCACCAAGGAGACCAGTATGCAGGCACTGCATGGGAAACGGGCAAGACCCTTGTGGTCAAAGTCACGTCCCACAGACTTTTGCATATCCACTACACCAACATCCGTGGTCTCAACTCCCACCTTAATAGTGTTCACTATCATCTACAGTCAAACAAACCCCACCCACTCTTCTTAACAGAAACTCAAATTTCACCTTCCCCTAGCAGCATCCATCTCAACCATCCAAATTATTCACTATTTAAATCCTTTCGACCAAAGGGTGGTGTGTGCGCATATATCCACTCTAACATACCCTGCCAGAGAGCACCTAACCTACAATTGACCTTCTTTGGCTAAAATATCCCTCCCCCACTCAGTAAAATTCATCTGCTGTCGCTATCGCTCTCCCTATAATACCAAACACTCCGAGCTCTTTAATTTCCTCTCCTCAAAAGTTGATTTCCTCAGTCCCACTATCTCAATAGTGAAACCATCCTCCTAGGTGATTTTATTGTCCATAACGCCAACAGGCTTTCTTCTTCCAGTTGAACAGATCCTGCAAGCAGAGACGCCGAAATATTTGCCATCACCAACGACCTTACACAAATAGTTCACAAGCCCACCAGAATAACAGATAACCCAAATCACTCCCCAAATACCCTAGATCTCTTCCTTACCAATGACCCTTCCAAATATACAGTGAATGTAATGAGCCCCCTGAGTAATTCTGACCACAACCTAGTGCTCATCTTCTGTCCAATGCAACAACGCTCACACAGTCACACCTGCACAAGAGTAGTCTGGCATTATAAAAGTGCCAAATGGGACAGCCTCCGAGACTACTATGCTTCATTCCCATGGTTGTCTTCCACAGTCTTCCAATCCAAACATATGCACTGAACGCATCACCAAAGTAATCCTCACTGGCAATGATAACATACATTCCTCACACCACACTGAACTGTCGTCCCCAGTACAAACCCTGGTTCTCCAAAATATGTGCCAAGGCTGTACTAATGAAAAACCAGGCATACCACAACTGGCTCAAATTAAGAACTCCATTCTCCTTCAGTGCCTATATTGAAGCCCGAAACAGATGCAAAATATATCAATGCTTCCAAGACAGAATTTAAACGAGCAAAAAGCAGGAAACTTGCAGCTTTTCCTAGCGGCAGCCATGCCTTTTGGTCTCTTGACAAAGCAATTGGTCGCAACTTTTGCTCTACACTACTTCCACCCCTATCATACCCAAATGGCTCAATTGCAACATCACCCACAGAAAAAGCTAATATCATGGCTTCACACTTTGCCTGAAATGCACGCATAACCGACAATGGCAAATGCCCCTAGTCATTCCAACTGCCCAGCATACAATGCCCCCCCGCCGTATCCTTTTGTCAGAAAGAGATCATAAACCTGTTGTCAAAATTAGACACAAAAAAAGCCACTGGCCTTGATAGCATTCCTCCAATTGTCCTGAAGGTCTGTACAGCAGAACTGACTCCTATCCTATGCTGTCTGTACACACTATCTTACTCCACTGGTATATATATATCCCAAAGCCTGGAAATTGACCTATATTCAACCCATTCCCAAAAAGGGATTCAAATCGCTGCCATCTAACTACCGCCCTATCTCACTCACCTCAATCCTATCTAAAGCGATGGAGAAAACCATCAATTTTCAACTACTACTCTACCTTGAAGGTACCCAGATATTAAGCGACCAGTCGGCAGAATCCAGTAAGGATTCCGCCGATGCCGATCAACAGGTGACCTGCTCTCATATATCACAAATCTCTGGACATATACGATGGAAAAAATTGACGAATCCCAAGTACTTGATATCTCTATATCCTTTGACCGGGTCGAGCACAAAGGCTTACTAAGCAAACTTCCATCATTTGGACTGTCTCAAGACTTCTGAAGATGGATTACCAGCTTCCTGTCTGGACGCACACTATGTGCAATGGTGATTGGCTCCATATCCACAACTTCCCTTAACTCATACTTCCAAAACATCCTCGGATGGGGTTCAGATAACCTCGTCAACTTTAACGCTAGTAAAACCCAGTTCTGTCTTATTTCCCACCAAACAGAACCATTTTCCCCAGTATTATTTTTGATAATACTCACATCCCCAGACAAGACGAAATTTCTCTTCTCGGAATTACCATGACATCAGGCCTCTCCTAGCATGAACACATCACAACCATTGCATACTCAGCTTCCAAAAAACTAGGCTTTCTCTTTCACTCAATACGTTACTTCACTTCTAAACAGCTGTTACCCTTATATAAATCACAAATCCGCCCAGCTATCGAATAGTGTTCTCATATTTGGAGTGGGGCTCCTAAAAGATTCCTCAAAATGATTGACTTAATACAGAGGAGAGCAATTAGACTGATAAATGATCCATCTCTTACAGACTCACTCTCCCCCCCCCCCCCCACTTTCACATAGACGTTTGGTCTCTGCAATTTGCATATTCTACAAATAATTTCATGGGAAATACTCATCTGAAACAATATCAATAATTTCCCACTCTGTATTTAACCCATTGGAACACGTACAGCCACCTCCCAACACCCCCTTCAGATTACACCTTGAAATCCACAAACAAGTTTCTTTTCCTCCTCCTTCATCCCTACTACTGCTGTACTGTGAAACAGACCCCCACCCTGAGGTATGTCCCAAGGAATACAATATACAGGCTTTCAAATCGAATGTTAACAGGTTCCTCCTTTCCCATCCCACACCCATGTACGTTGCCGAAGTACTACAGGTTGACCAGGCAACCTATCGTATATGGGCCCGGTCCAACATTAAAATAAAATGCATACAATAGCGTGTTTAAGGAAAAACTGTTCGGCTGTAATTAAATTAACTTAAATTCTAATTGATAAATTTATTTTATACAATTGAGGATAACAATTTCCCAAACTATACTACTATATATATATATATTTTGCACAGTGGCTCGGAACATATCGGAATTGATTTTTCTCACGTGTAATCGATCTTTCAAAGTTGGAATATCGGGTACATGTCTTTGATACACAAGGCTTTTAAGAAATCCCCACAGCCAAAAGTCACAAGGCTTTTAAGAAATCCCCACAGCCAAAAGTCACAAGGCTTGAGATCAGGCGATCTCGGTGGCCATGGCCTGGGAAATGCACGACTAATGATTCTTCTGTCAGAGAAATGTTGGCGCAAAACGCGCTGTACCTGAAGTCTGATGTGGGGTGATGCACCATCCTGCATGAAGATGGTGCACCATCTGTTAGAATTGACGGAACAGGTTACTGGTCCATTTTGGCGATTTTCCTCATAAAAGTATGGACCGATGATAAAAGATGCCGTAAATCCGCACACACTGTGACTTTGGGCGAGTGGATAGGCAGACACACGTGCGGATTAGTTGCAGCCCAAATGCGACAGTTGCGTGTGTTAATATCGCCGTTCAAATAAAAATGCGCTTCGTCACTCCATGAAATCTGCCACGGCCATGCATGTGGCAGATTTTATGGAGTGATTTTTATGAGACTGAACACGGCATTAAAGGAAGCATTTTAAATTTGTTCAAATTGAAAATGCAAACTGAGGGAATTTGTTTAGACTAAGGTTTCCTTAGCGACAGTGGTTTCTTGGATTACCAGAGCTATGTTTGTAAAATGGAGCGCATTAACAGCAAGGTGGACGATGGCTTATTTTAGCCAAGCAATGCGGTAAGACGGGGCTTGGTTAAAGTACATAGTATTCATAAAATATGAATAGTGAGTATTTTTAACTCACTCGATGTCATTACTGACCTGTGATGTTTTACGATTTCTTGATCGGTATTAAAAATATATTACTTTTTTTATTTTACGCAAAAAGGGGAGAAATAACAATATGAAAAAGATAAAACAAACAAACAGGAAATCAAATTTGAAATACCATTTTATTGTGGGCAGCAGTGTGTTTGCGTTATTTTATTTTAATTTATTTATTCTTATTATTTTTTATTCAAAATTATACCAGGTTTTAAATAGCTAATGATAAATTTCAAAAGTTCCTTAATGCTTTGAATTTTCTTTACAGTGTGTTGTAATGAATTTGCAATTTTATAAAAAAATGACTTCCATATACACTTTTGAAAATTAACTTACTTTAAGAAACTAAAAAAATGACATTCTTAATGTCAAAATCCATTGAATCAAACAATTAAAATCATTCGTTAATAAAAACAAAATGAGACGTATGTTACAATAAATATTTCGAAATATTTATTGTAATAAACAGAAAAATAAACAGAAGGGTGATTAACACTAAAGAGATTCGTCATCGTCATCACCATCATCCAATTCCTGCCATGTACCCTCAGGGAGTGTACAGGATATGACAGTACTACATGAAAAATTTACATCATTACTAACTTCCTATCTACAATTTTCCTCCAAATCAGTCTGTTAAATACCAAGACTCCAATATTATCAGGTCTTATGTTTCTGTCTTCTAAGCCACTTCTGTTGCAATTTCTCCAAGTCGGTACGAGATATGGGAATCCACGCATTGGATATGATATTATATCAGATACAGAAATACTATTTAATATGGTGGGCCTGATGAGTGTCAGCCTTTATTTCGATAACTGTGTATTATTCATCGCGTTCTGGTTTCTTTAGGTGCTGGCACGTCATTTCTCACCATCACAGTTAAAGGAACTTCTTTCGGTAGAAGAAGAGCAGAAGTGACAAATTCCAGAAGAAGCTAATGAATGAATGAATGATATAAAAAGTGCTATTTTCAAAACTTTATGATTTCTATAATTTTTCAAACTTCATTTATTAATAGATAACAGTATTTAATTCTTTTAGTTAAATTTTAAAAAAAATGTAAAGAGTTTATCAGTTTCTACTTTTATTAGAAACTGATAAACTTTTTAGTACAAACTTTTGTTTTACAAAAAGTGAAAAAAAAATATTGTTGTTGGTAATCTATATTTTGCTTTTTGGCATTTGGACTATTGATTTAATTAATTTAATTCTAAATTGCATGATTATTCTAATATAGCCATATTCATTTCTACTGTAACTTTTCTAGTTATTATTATTATTATTATTATTATTAGTAGTAGTAGTAGTAGTAGTAGTAATAGTAGGGCGGCAATAGTAAGATTCCTTATAACAGAGATAATGTTTATCATACCTTATCATAAATTGGTTCAAGTATTGCGCACTTTCCACCTCATTTTGCAATAAATTCCACTCATCAATCACTTTCCTTGCAAAAAAGTCATTCTGCACTCTCTTATGCACCACACCTTTAGACAACTTCTAAGAAAGGCCTCTTGTCTCTATTCTCCATCCTTCCTTCAACCGTTTGAAAAATATCCTGAGTATCAATTTGATAGTCCGAGCGGTTATCCTAGTGCCTGTGCACTTCGCAACCATATAGCTGCGGAAGGAGTGTCCTAGGTTTCGATTCCCTTCGGTGATGTGAGGAGCTCAAGGATTGAGCTTCCTCAGCCATAACCAAGATAGCCAGTCTTGGGCGCAGGCAGTAGGGTTCCCCCAGTTAAGCTGGGGTTTTTTCATCCCGCAAGCATGCAAACCTCCCTTGAACACACACGGACTACAGTCATGAATCCCCCCCCCCCCAATAGAGGTGTAGCAGAGGAGTGGCGTGCCGGCTGCATTATTTCGCCATGACTCCTCATTAGGAGGAGACCCAATCCGTCTGAATCAGATGGAAGGGAGAGATAGATAGATAGATCTATTTGATAAGTACCCGTTAGCAATATATGTTTCAATCATATCCCCTCTTCCGCCTATTGACAAGCGCCTGTAATTTACATTCTCTCAACCTGTCTTCATAGTCAGTATTCCACTATCCCGACATTGCTTTTGTTATTTGCCTCTGAACGTTTTCCAGAGCTTACTTCTCACCCAGGAACGCAGATGACCGAATCTATGCACATACTGGCATTTCTTTGTGCTATGATTATCAACTTTGCAATATGTCCCTTGAAATTCAATTCTTTATATACGATATCAAAAGATCTCTCGCTTTCCCCACCTTCTCTAATACAACGTCTCCAATATGATACTTGCATGGATGTGAATTTAACATGTTGATGTTAAATTGACACCCCCCAGTTAGCCCACATAGCCACTTTATTCAAATCATCCAAATGTTCTGTTCCACCTCTCCCATGAGACCCGTTAACGGATCCTCTTTTTTTTATTTACGTCACCATATCCTATTCTCATCATTCGTATTAGCAAAATCAAACTATCATTGTAGAACTTTATTTCTTTTATGCTTTAAGATTGTTTTAAATTAAAACTGCATCACTTAAATATAATTGTTGGAATATTACTTATAAATGCTCTCAGAATGATTTTTATACTGAGAATTTACGGAATAATTTGAAATACTTTTCTACTTCCTGCACTTCAATTTATTCCCTAAGTACGAGATAAAATTCAAACATCAACAATGCGTACTGATCATCAAATACATATCCAGCATGCAGAAAGGTATAGTTTAAAGCAACCAGCAGACAATAAAATAAATGGATATAAAATCAACAACAATCTCGGGCATGGCAAACCAGAGGTACCTGATACTGGACCATGCCTTACTTCATGTAATATACATCTGTTATATTATCTGTAGACTGGTCCCTCCCCTTCTTTCTTTGCTGCTTTCTTCTCTTAGAAGAGAAGAAAGCAGCAAAGATACCTTTTTCACTCCAGTAGACGAAATACCCTCACACTTGATAAATACTCTCACCAAATCATAGGGAATCGGTATTAACAATAATTTCATTTATATCAAAATTACACTGATGTGCAGTGGATGGTATACGATTGGAAAATGATTCATAGTCAATGAAAAATGAGATTATTCCGTGATATTTATTTTGCTCATTTCATAAAATAATGTGTTACTAAAAACATACTCACAGAGTTGACATTTCTTCAAGGAGTTGTCGAGTGATTCAGCGTCCGTATGTATTAAAACCCTTTATGCAGATGTACTCGTACGTAAACATCACTTACGTACGAGTACTTACATTATTTTACATATACGCAGCGTATATGTAAAATACTTGGCCACGTGTGTCATCACGTGTTCTAGGCAACTAAGAATGCTGTCGGTCAGTAATCATCGATAGTATTGAGCACATCGGGAAAAATGAAGGATCTTTCGGAATTGAATAAAGGACGTATTGTGGGTGACGTCTGACTAGAGCCACGAATTTGAAAACAGTAGAGCTGACTGGTTACTCAAAAGATGAGATACCAAGGTATTTAATCAGTGGAAAAATAATGAACTTTGTTTGTCTAAGCGGCTTAACTGTAGTCCTAAGACAATCTGTCGGGAACGATCTCGCCATCGTCTGAAAAGGTGCGGACAAACAGAATTTCTGTGTGCATCAGTTTTCCAAAGCATTTAAGGAAGGCTGTTCCCGACGCATCTCTCACACTATACGCAGAGAATTGGAGAGGATCAATATTGGCAATGGCATGTCTATACAGAAACCACTGATTATTACGACGTTTCTTTCCAATTCAGTGATATGCGTGTGTTAAATTAACAGGCATTTATTTTACTAATGACAGATAGTGGCTATTGCAGTGGGATTCCTTCGTTTAAATAGCACATGACTAATTAATAAGGTAATCAAGTGATTTCAAAAAAAATTAAAAACTTTTGCTATTTCATGTCGTGTAAGCGTTATTGAATAGCACCTGACAAACCCATTTTACTCGATACACTGTATTTTTTCACACTGTCACAATTGATTGATTGCACAAATTTCTTTTCAATAGAGGTATAAATGCGCACAACTAATTTTGTTACATATTTAATATGCAATTAATGTACAAACAACAGCAGAGTGAATTCGGTAGTAAGCCTTATTCACAATATGTAGTGTTGATAAATAAGTTAGCAAGTAACTTCAAAATTATGTGGTTTAGAAAACAAAACAAAACATTTAACGAAATGTGAAATCTTTATCAGGAAAAAAGCACTATCTGCTACCAGATAGTTTTGTTATCAAAAACCACAACATGAAATCGTTTTGAAATCCCGTGCGTTCTTTGCTTTGTGTCAATCTCTTTATCAGATACAGAACAAATTGTTTTAAAATGCTCAGATCGAGGTTTGATCTTATTTACGACTTCACTGGCTTTAAACACTTAAATATGTTCAAGTAATTAAAACATATTCATTTAATATTCGTTATGATACATGAAAGACCTGTTTTTTGTCATCGTTTCTGGTGATTTATGATAGATTATCACTTTTAGCACAAAACTGTTTTCCAGTGTACACATTTATACTCTAACAGCTCTGAGGCTTTTCTCCGTTTACTTAAGAAAAACAGTTGTTAATGAAACGACAGCAGAGTACCTATTGGACCAGAGGTGCTTTGCTTATATGGTACTGCTACGTATTAATTTATTCACGTCATTTCGAAATTAGAAAAAAACTTACATGTTTCGATTAATGGTAACTAAACGCCATCTATCAGTTCAAAATGAATCATAACATGAAATTCTGAAATATTCTGCAATCTGTGTTTTGTATCAAGCTTTTTATTTAAAGGGACAAGAAATGATGAAAAGAATGGTGAAATTGGAACGATTGGCTGCCATTCGTGAGTTTTTAAATGCTTAAATACGTCCGTATGTACATGTATAATATATTATTGGATTACTCTTTTGAAACGTGAAATATCCTGAATATGCTGGTTTCCTTTATTTCTTACTCAGATTAAGAAAATAAGATATGTGCACACTTTCTGAGATCGCCTGCTTCATTCGTTTGGGCAGATTTGACAAAGTGGATGAATTATTAATGCCAATTTTGATGAATAATATACAAGTATTTATATAGTTTCTGAATTTATATTTATATACTATTTATATATTTATAAAGTATTTATATTGAAACTGAATTCTGGTGAAAAAGTGAGTAGGGTGAAAGATGGGGTTATTAATCAAACTAAATGCCCTTATCTGTATAGAATCCTGTAATTTAGCAAGCACTTAGCAAGACCTCCCCAGATTTGAGAACAATATTTTGTGGTCCGACGGATTTGTGGTTCTCAATTTTTATGGAAAATAAAACAGAGTTGTGTTTTGCTAGCTTTGAAATTAAAAAAAAAAGTTATCCAAATCCCATTGATGAATGTTTGAAGAAGAGAATTTTGTAGATTTGTGAATTGAAAGGTTTGATTCGTCAAATGAAAAGTTGGAGTGCAACTTGATGTCATCAGCAAAACAGTGTTTTGGGTTTGTAGTCAGCTAAAGGAGCTGGATGCCAGGATTAGCTGTGTAGTTATAAGATAGGGAGCATTCACCATCAGGCGAACTGAGCTTCCAGTGAGAAAGCTGACACTAAGTAAAGTCCAGATATGGAACTTTTCTTAACAGACTTTTGAGCTGACTCCGTCAAGAAACTCTGGAGATATCAAGGACAACCACTTGAAATGTGTCACATTTTCCCCCGGTGTAGGTCCCATGTTGCTTGCCGCTGATGAACTTCATATTGACTGTTTTTTATTAGTTGAGAGCATTCAAGGTAGCACAGGAGTTGGATGTTCATGGTTCCTTCCATTGGTTTAGAAAGAACTGAGTTAAAACAAATTGGACAGTAGTTTGAAGGTAAAGATTTGTCATCCTTCTTAGGAATAGGTTGCATGTGGGCTAATTTCATATGATAGAGACCAGTGGAATAAGAGAGTATAAAGGTGAATGACAGAGAGGCGGCAAAATGCCCTCTATAAGAAAGAAGTAAGAAAAAATCTGAAGTATCAGTAGTAAATCTATGAGAATGCATAAATAGGTGCAATTCTTGAAATCTGTGAGAGTTGGTCTTTGATGGAAATCACCTAATTTCCATGATTTATAGCCCTCCTTTATTTATGAACGTCTTAAAAGTACCCTCCAACACACCCTGAAGTCATAGCTGTTCTATCATCTTGCAGAAGCTAGATGTTATTAAGACTAGATGTTATTAGATGTTATAGCAGAAGCTAAAGACGTTATTAAAAAAAATTAAGGGTTTGAGAAATCATCCAAATTTTGAGTTTCAAATGAAAAGTTGCAGTTGCAGGAGACTGCCCGAATCCACGTTGCTTGCGAGAGGAGTTTCCCGCTTCCAGAAAGGAGCTTCTCGGTTCGAGACGTCGCTAGAAAGAGAGACTACTTCTATGCCGCAGACAAGGTTTCAAATTGCCGAAAGGAAGAGTTCCAATTGCCGGAGAAACGTTTCCAGGCCAGGTTAATGTCAGACATTCACCAGTGTGCTGCGTTTTCATTACAATTTGATGAATCAAACGACTTCACTGATATTGTTCAGTTAATGGTATTTATTCGCATGGTATTTCAAGATTATTCAAGTAAAGAAGAACTTTTGAAAATTATACCATTATTGGGAAGGACGAGGGGAGAAGATACTTTTTCGGTATTTGATGAATTTGTGAAACAACACAAACTTCCGCTTTTTAAACTTGTGTCTATTACTACTGATGGTGCTCCTGCAATGATAGGTAATAAATCAGGCTTCATTTCATTATGTAAAAACGATGACAAATATCCAGATTTTTTAACGTACCACTGTATTATTCACCAACAAGTACTGTGTAGTAAAAGATTAAACACAAAAGATGTTTTGGATATTACATTTAAAATTGTAAATTCTGTTCGAGGAAAATCCCTGCAACGGCGGCTATTTAAATTACAGGCAGATGATAATAGGGAACTTCTGTTGTGCAATAATGTTCGCTGACTCAGCAGAAGTCAATTCTTAGAAAGATTTCTTGTATTGATTAACGATATAAAAATGTTCTTGATGAAAAAGGAGATATTTATCCACAATTGAGTGATAAAACATTGTTATTACACTTATCATTTTTAGTAGATTTCTGTGCGAAATTAAGCAAGAATTTAAATTTAGTTTTACAAGGTAGAGATAAAAATTTAATTGACATGTTAAGTTCAATAAAAACTTTCCAACAATACTTACTTTTATTAAAGAAAAATATAAATGACCGCGAATTTAGACATCTCCCATATTTATTAACATTTTTTGAACAAAATCAAGAAATGCTTCGCTATGATTTAAAAGAATTTATTCGTGAAATAGAATTAGTTGAGGAAGAAATAAATTCAAGATTTAAAGATTTTAATAAAACTGAAATGATTGTATCTTTTATCAATAATCCATTTCAAGAAAACTTGAACATCACAGAAATTTCAAATAAAATTAGTGGGCTGTTTGATATAAACCAAGCTGAAGTAGAACTTGAGATAATAAGCATTCAGAATAGTTTACATTTAAAATCAATAAACAATGAAGTCATTTGGAAGTATGCACATGAAAAATTCCCAATATTAACTGATATTGCACGAAAAATTCTGTCGTGTTTCGGATCGACATACTTGTCAGAATCCGCTTTTTTCAAATATGAACGTCATAAAAAATCAATTAAGAAACCAAATTACAAATGATCATTTGGATGATTGTCCGCGATTGGCCACTTCTTCATATCAACTTGACTATGAAAATATTGCGAGGTCCAAACAATGCCAAATTTCACATTAACTTTTTTTTTTTTTTTTTAATCAAGCAGCATTTCCTGTAACTTGTGAGTTTGTAATCAATCTGTTGTTTTTTCTAACTTTGGTTTTCCAAAATAGAGAAATAAATATTTTATTCCAATATATATATATATATATATATGGGAATAAATTTTTAACTTGGGTATATTGTATATTAGGATAACCAAGCAATTTTATATGCTTGGTTATTTTAGCTCCTAATCCCAAGTATGCAAACTTCAGGCGCAAACTTAATTGTTTGCATACTTGGGATTAGGAGCTAAAATAACCAAGCATATAAAATTGCTTGGTTATCCTAATATATATATATATATATATATATTTTTTTTTTTTTTTTTTTTTTTTTTTTTTTGTTGTATTAAAATATTTGCTGTATCGAAATAATTAAAAGTGATAAATAAATTTTTAAATACACAAATAAAATTTTTAGTTGTTTATTTGTGCGTAATCAGATATCAGGTTGGGGGGAACGTGATCTATATAAGAGAGTAGTTCGCCGAATAACTTTTTGTAGAAAAGTAGCTCGCGTAGTAAAAAAGGTTGAACACGACTGCAATATGAGATATAAAACAACTATTTTGTCTGCTAACACAGGAATTCATATCATGCTGATGGCAAATATCATGCTGATTCATGTTTATTTCTACATAAATAATGCTATTTCGCTATAACTGATTCCGAGTTCACAGGAACCAGTAGAACACATTGACTCCTTTGCCATGAAAAAAAAGTAACATAAGTAGCCATTTTTGCTTATTTCAGTTTTTCTGCATACTTTCGTTTTATGTTTGTATAAAGAAATCATGCATGACATAAAAATGCTTTGTAGTACGCGTATAATATACGTATAATGACACATCATAATAATCAGCCAATCACGGGGATGAAAACGAAACAAAAAATTGCTGATGTATTATGCTATTATTGCTTGTCCTCTTAGATGCACTTCTAGGGAAATATTTCTTTTCTTTCACAATAGCAGAGAAAGTAATCACAGTTTTCAGCCTGTTGTTGGGCGAAGAGAGGTTAATTTCCTGATGTTTCTAAGACAACGCTTATTTCAGAAATGGCAACAGGCACACGTAGAAGCACTAATGTTAGTGACTTTCTTAAAAGAAACACTCCAAACTAAACTTTCCTTTTTTGTGACATAAATAAATTTTTTTAACATGAAATTTATTTGTAAACATTAGAATAATTTCAACAAACAACTGAACTACTCATGGAAAAGTAGGTTTGTGTGTGTGTGTGTGTGTGTGTGTGTGTGTGTGTGTGTGTGTGTGTGTGTGTGTGTGTGTGTGTGTGTGTGTGTGTGTGTGTGTGTGTGTGTGTGTGTGTGTGTGTGTGTGTGTGTGTGTGTGTGTGTGTGTGTGATCACTTTATGCCGTATTCACTTGCTTTCTAGATGGTCTTCTATATCACCAATGCACTGATACTGTAGCCTTAGAATGAATCTTAACATTATTAGTAAACATTATTCACCACACATTGGGGCTGCAGCACGCGTTGCGAAAAACTGTTTGCTGAGGTGATCCTGTCCATCTCGGTAACCTTTGGTGTTGACTTCTTTCGAGTAATCAAAAGTGAGGATTTCCGTCACAATTAAAGCAATATAGCGATTATTTATATTCGATGTCCTTTACCCTGTAAGATCTAAATTAGAATCTCGTTTATAACGCGAAGAATCTGTGAACCTTTATAGGGAACGTTTTCAACTGGAGGTCACTTCCTCGTCTCGTATGGAGATTGAAGTTTTCCATTCGAAAACGGGTAGTTTTCATCTCTCGAGCCAACCAAACCGTACTACAGGAATTCACCTCATCGATAGACATAATACAGCTTCATAACCTCAGTTGCTTCGCCAAACTACACCACACTAGAGAAGATATACCGAAAGCGGATTATTGTTAAAACAACTCTACCTTTCGATACATTCCTCGTAATTTTGCTAAAATAATCATTCAGTATAATTTTTTGAGTAATGCAAATTTGTAGCAAACATCATGAGAGTAGTTACATTAATTAAATACCTATAGCTTAATTAGATACTTAATTAAAAAATGCAATAAATTATTACTTATTTAATTACATTTATTAAATATTTAAATCGATTTATATACATTCCTATGATGCAGATCAGAAATACAAAAAAAAAACCAAATAAATAAAAGAAATTGGAACCTTTTTTCTATATGTATTGAAATTCAAATTGCAATATATTTATTATTATTATTATTATTCAAATTTTAAAAGATGTGAATTGTTGAATACTCAGTCGAATAATGATGTCAAATTGATACTGTTCTACATTGTTATTGCAAATACATTTCAACCCTAGTGATTGTTGTAATAATAGAATCACAAACACTTAATACAGTATTTAGCTTAACTGTCACTATAGTGAATCTTCATCAGAAATGGGCTTGTCGTGTATAATTACTGTCGGCGATATTCTTCACAGGAGATGAAATGTCTTAAAAGCTTCATCTTTCAGATGTACAAAGAATTTCGCCTCAGGAACAGTCGTCTCTTTGATCCGTTGTATCGACCTTTCGTATACAGTAATTTACAGTCACATTCTAATTTAATTCTTGCATTTCGTACGAACTAATTACGTCTATGATTTATATATACATACATATATAATAATTTTAAAAAATTAGATAATAATAAAATACAAATATAATAAGAACTCCAGAAGAAAGCCAATTACGGGTTCGATTGCAACTGATGACTACAGAACTCTTTCTACGCCTTTCAGAGCCCCTTCCCAGTTAGTCGATCGTTGGCGTAATTGAAGTAAGTTATTTATTTTTATATTTTATGCCTAAAGGTCTTGTTTTAAACATTTCAAAAAAATTGATGTTAGAACTAATAGTATTACTCTCTTTCTCTCTCTCTCTCTCTCTCTCTCTCTCTCTTATATATATATATATATATATATATATATATATATATATATATATATATATATATATATATATATATATATATATATATATATATATATATATATTGTATACTGGTATACTGTTGCGTCGATTTCGATATCAGGAGGTAATCTGTTTGTCCATCGAGCGATTACTTTATTGGATCTGAAGAGATTATCGTGCATTATATTCCTGAAATACCCTTTCTTATCTACCTTAATACAAAGTGCTTCTGAAATTCGCAGTTACTTTAGATGCTTGAGTTAATACTGCTACAGTGTTGTAGAAAAGTATCTAATTGAGGCAGACGTGCTAATTTCTTTCCATTTTTTCTTGTTTTGAATTTCACAATTGGGATAAACGACATTATCCTACGATCACGTCTAGCTATACGAAACCATCCTCCATTCTGTGCATACTCCCTTTTACTCTTCAATAATGATAAACTAAACACGCAATCTCTCCATTACCGCTATAATAAATCTTTTACAAATTTAACAAATTCATCGAAGCACATCTTTGTGATATAAGTGCACTTGTCTTCATGCGAAGAAAAATGTGCAGTGTTCTTAAGTAAAACAGCAACTTATCGACTCGCCTTCAGAAATGTTAGTGAATTCTTCCAAGAAATTAAGAAAATTATCAAAGAATTATGCCCCGTTTGATACGAATCATCATTTTTAATACAAAATCCAATCTTCCATAGTGGTTTTTCACATCACTTATTTTTTAATGTAGGCGGGAAATTATTTTCGTTGGGGACCACTGTTTCTTTCTTTTTTTTTTTTTTTAAACACACCTAAAACTCGGAAGAAAGATCTGTCTAAATCAAAGCCGAAAATTATCGCAAAGAAGATACTTATTTGCAAACTATTTTTGAAACTTGATATTACAGAAATTGTGCAAAACAGTTGCATAAACCTATAATTAAAATAAAAAAATAAATAAAATAAATAAAAAAACGTCTGGAGAAGTACTGACAACCGACAGTCCAAGGAACACTTCTTTACCATTATACTCGGTGATACTCTCAATTTATCTCATTTGGAATGGTATAAGAAACGATAATATCACCTTTTTTGGATATTTTACTAAGACAACATTATCACAACTGATAATTTCATAGCAGGAACTCAGTCGCAATTTCCACATTGATACATCAAAAAAAGGGATGTGATGCAACTTTCCTTAAATGCGATGTCAACTATCGTGTGTTGTACGTAGTGACGTCACAGAGCGCACACATACGCTATATAAATCGAGTGTGCAAGTGATACACTACAGCTGTCACGGGTGGATAAGCACAAACCTGATATCTCATTTGGTGGCGAAGAATTGTTAACTATTCCCAGAAACTCTTTACACACGACAGGGAGTTGGACGACAGCCTTCGCAATGGAGATATTCGAAATTAGCATTCCAAACTGGCTTTTATATGCAGTAGTTGTTCAGCTGGCGACTCTGATTGCGTCATACTTGTAAGTAAAAGCTTCCTGTTTACAGTTAATTCTCTTCGTTACTATAACGAAACGTATGTGTGTCAGTATATTAAAAAAAAAGCAAATACCGACCGCATCCCCTAATTCCTTCTAAACTTTCAGAAGCATAATATAAACAGGTATGAAGTACTGCTAATACTAATAATAAATTATGAATGTCATTTATAATTCACGAGTCTACTGCTTTACCCAAAATAAAATTAATAAATAAGGATTATGAAAATACGTAAAGATGAAAATCCCAATTTGGAACAGATTAATAAGATTCTTATTCATAAAACTGTATCTCTATTGTAAATACTATACAAATACGACAAACCATGATATCATTTAGGAATCAATATTTCACTTCTTTTGTGGTTTTACTTCAGCCAGTAATTCAGACCTTTCATTGCGTTCGCTTAATGTCCCAGTATTGACCTCTGGTGGTGGGTAAAATAATATTGAATTTAATTCTATTGCAAATTCAACACTGTGCAAATTAATAATCCTTAATTAATAAAAATGAAGTCGAAATTGTTCCAAATATTATAATTTGAATTGGAATTCAATATTATTAGTCATGCCATACTTTTCGAGTTTATATTGAAATTTAAGGGCAAGTATTTAGAATATAGTTATGTTTTTTTTTTTTTTTTCATTTCATTTGAACCATTTTAATAGAAAAATTGTGCAAAACAAAATTATGTCTTTAATGTATAGACTGAAACAACTCTGGGTCAGCGGAGTGAAAATGAAAAATATTATTATATAGAAGACTGAATTTACGAAACTAATTGCACCTTTTTATGATTGTCTGCAATCGCAGTCTCAAGGCTTTTTCTCCTCCATCTCCTTCTCTTCCTTACCTTCCTCTCTTCGTGCTCCTTGACACATCGTGAACATGCCTCATTCAGCTGAACTTCTACCAAAGTTTTATCTCAGTTGGTCCTTATGTAGCTGATAGTCCCCTGAGAATGACAACAAATCTAACACCACTAAATTTCGGTGGACTAAAATGAAGAAGGAAAGATTCTCTGCAGATGAGAATTATTGTAGAGCAGTTAGACTAAAAGACACATTAGTTCTAAACAGCTGATTTAGAAACCCATTTAGGGCGAAACATTTTATGAAGAAATCTTCAATGAAACTAAACCAGTCGGATCTGGAGCTGTCAAAGTCTTTCCTTTCGGAAACAATTATTTTTATCTTGCGAAATAGAGAAACCTACCAGAGAAACCCATAACACACTCCTCATAACTGTTTCGACCGTAATTCCAAACAACCATCAACCACAGCCCCTGTAGACACCTCTATAAGTCGCATCATTTAATCAATGTATAGATTTTATTCCTCGATTGTTTTACCTACTTCGTTTCAAAAAATAATGGATATCTCACTAAAACAAAATCTTATTTACAAAAGAGTAAGCCAATTACCGTGATAGCATGAAACCCACAATTAAGAACAGTTACCTGGTTGACGTTAAACGTTTACTTGTTCAGAGTGCAAAATTCAGAATAAAATTCGAGCAGTGTTTTACAGTAGAAACAACATATCACTAAGTAACAAAAATAACGTCAGTAAATTTGAAAATTTTCTTCTTCGCTGAGTGCTAGAATTTTCTCTGATAACAAAACCACAAGCGTCAAACGCTAGATAATTCGAATCTAATCTGATTTATCTACTCAGATGTCGTTTTTCTATTTTATTTCAGTTATCTTACCAAGACCCATAACTACTGGCAGTCAAAAGGCATTCCATGTTTGAAACCTTATCCACTAGTTGGGACATTTCTTGAAATATTTGGAAAGGTAAGATGCCTGATGTTTTCACGAGAAGTCCTAACGGTTTAAGATTAATGTTGCTTTTTATTTGATTAAAGAAAAAAAACTATTTAAGTTGATAAAAGTTTTGATTGAAAAATTGACTGACTTAAACTTCATGAAGCAGACAAGTGGTGAAAACGAATATGATAAAAAGAATATTCGTGTGATAAACAGTAAATGACGCGATACGAGATTTGCGTTTAAAAGAATCCACAGTTATATACCTACGGTATATGCCCCAATTATACGTATATGTATGAATGTTACGGTGGGGGGGGGTGAGTAGGTTAGTTAGACCTGACTGGAATCTAAATTAGGAAAATATTGTTTCAGTTATATTAATAAATTCAATTACCATTAATTCCTAGAGATCTATTAAGTAGGGCAGTAGGAATTATTGTGCTTTCATCGAATTAATGCTCTAAAGAGATATCTCAGATGAATCACATGCTGAATAACTTTCAGAATTCAGACTTCGAAATCTCTTGAAGTGAAGTAATTGCCTTTTACCACTAATTAAGCGGAAAAAGTCAGCAATAGGTTCCTACATTAATTGAACAGTTTATCACTTTTCAATAATGAAATGAATAGCTAATAATTATAGCAATGCAAATGTAAGTCGTCCGCAAGGTTAGCCTAGTGGCTATGCGCTTCGCATCCATATTCCTGGGGAAGGAGTGTCGTAGGTTCGTTTCCCGTCAACGACTGAGATATTTCAGAGATTTTATCTCAATTGGTCCTCATGTAGCTGATGGTCCTCTGAGAATGACAACTCAAAGGTAACACCTCTAAATTTCGGTGGACTAAAATGAAGAAGGGAAGATCCTCTGCAGTTGAGAATCATTGTAGAGCAGTTTGTCTAAAAGACACATTAGACGTGAGGAGTTCACGGATCTGCCATAGCCAAGTTAGACGATCTCGGGCATAGGGAGCAGGGCTTTTCATCCCGAAGCAAGAAAATCGGCCCCATGAACACACAGGCTAAAGTCATAGGATACCTCCAGAGATAAGGAGTAACCAACCTATTCTGTAGGATTTCGTTCCGAATGCCTAAACGGTAAAAAGTGACTTACCATTTCCTATTTACGCATGAGCGTAAATTAGGAAATGGTAAGTCAAACTGCGTGATTAAAATAGTTGAGACGATAGGTTGAAATCCAAATATCATTACCAATTTCTAGGTAGAACAGAGAGCTAATAATGCAACCAGACGTTGAAATTGAAGTAGTTTTACATTATTGAAGATATTAATCTAATTTATGCGACAGGTTACTATGAATTTATTTCAAGTCAACATGAAATAAAGTCGTAATATCTTCATTAATATTATTAGTGAAGTGATATATCATGAAGTGATATTAAGTTTGATATTAAGCTAGCAAGTAGTTATCATAATATAATACCATGTTATCATAGCTTATAATTTCGATATCATGCAATTTGATTAATCTCTATGATATCATATTGAGTTTCATATTAAACTTCATATCATTAAATAGCATTATCTCTTGAAGAAAAAAATCGTCACAAAGAGCTGGCAGGCCTGCGCACCAAAATGACAGTCTAGTAGCGGTGATCACAAATAATAAATGTGCCTGTTATAAAGTAGATCTCCTAGCTATATTTAATTGGGTGAAGACTACGAAATCAACTTCTCTGCTATCAAAATACAGTCCTATCCTATTTCACTGGGAAAGATCGCACTGCGCTTGCCCTCATCTTTCATAATCTAATATCCATCTCTGCTCAACGTTCGACTCCCCTCTTGGACTGACTTACACTTCTAACATTTCCTGGCAGGTGTACATAAAATTCACAGGCTCTGCACCTCGGAAAAATTAAACATCATTTTGTCCTCCTCATATTACTTCTAGTCAGTACAACTTCTAACACTTTATAAATACAAATCTATCCTACCTTCGAATATTTTGAATCAAATTTCAAGTAGGTGTACCAAATTCCTCCAAAATTCGAAATACTGAAAGAAACAAAAAATCTCTGCAACAGATCGGAACCACTTAAAAAACAAAATTACGCTAGATGAACTGAAAACCGCACATGCACATCTTTGCCAAAGAACAAATCTCCTGGCCTTGATGGTCTCACATCAGAGTTTTTCTAAGTCTTCTGGAATCAACTCAGACCGCTTCTCCTCAAAACACTGTAAGAAGCCTACATCAATGGTCTCCCACAATCCGTCTCGACTCCAGTAGCGCGATTGATACCAAAGAAGGGAGACCACACGAATATCCGAAACTGGAATCCAATCTCCCTAATTAATAACGATTGCAAAATCATTTCCAAAGTTATAGCAAACCGAATAAAGCCAACACTGCCTGACGTTATTGGCCAACATCAAACGTACTCTGTCCCAGGAGGATCACGTAATAACTTTCATTTAATAAGAGATCTCATCCACATCACAAACAGCCAACATGAAAACCTAGCACTCGTTAGCCTTGACCAGGAGAAGGTTTTCGACAGGGTAGAGTACGAGTATACCTTTATGAAGTTCTAAAGACATTTGGCCATGGTCCTCTCATCATTGAAACAGTTGAATTGCTTTATAGAGATGCACACTTCTGTTTAAAAATCAACAACAGGCTCACTCGCACTTTGTCATATTCTTGAGGGATCAAGCAAGGATGTCCCCTCTCAGGACAATTATACACACTGGCCATAGAACCCCTCTTAAAAAGAGTACACGACACCATCATCTCCAATTTCCATTATGCTATCAGCATATGCCGATGACGTCACAGTAATAGTCCGAAATGAAGAGGAAATGACAGTAACCGAGGAAGCACGCAGACTATATGCACAAGCCTCAGGGGCCAAATTAAATTCTGCAAAAATGACGGGCTTGTGGTCAGGCAGATGGAAGTCTAGAAATGATTCTCCGATCGAATGTACCTGGTCAAGCGAAGGACAAAGATACTTAGGTGTGCACCTTGGCAACACCAAAATATATAACACACTGAACTGGGCGCATCTGTACAACCGTTTTAAACAGGTGCTAGATAAATGGAATAGCGTTCGTTCCATGTCTTCACTTAGAGGAAGAATACTTATAGTTAACCAGATGGCTGCGAGTGTCCTATGGCATACCCTCAAAATACTCACACCTCCTGAAGAATTTCACTACCACATTCAAAAGGAAATCAAACGTTTCCTCTGGAACAAAACTCACTGGACAACATACCCTCAACTCTGCAAGCCACTCAGCAGGGAGGTCAAGGCCTGATTTCTCTTGCAAACAAGATTAGATCCTTCAGGATAATCCTCCTCCTAAAGACACTTCAATGCAATCACACTAATGTAACCATCTTCGATTCCATCACGAAATCACCCACCAGAGGACTTACACTTTCCCAAAATCTTGCGAATGGCCAGTCCTGCACCATCTCCTCTAAACTACCTCATTTTTAGAAAGATGCTCTACAGCGGTGGAAAAACACAGGACTTCATCACACACTTACAGGATCAACAGAGTCAACAGTACTTACAGAACCACTATTTTCGAACAAAAACATAACAAGTTCCACAACTGGCCAGCCTTTTATTTTCCCTACATGGAACTGGGCAGTAATAAGAGTCATAGGGGACCTCCTAACCCAGATCCTGAAGTGAAAAGCATTCACAAGCCTACCAATGAAGAACCCCAAAACCGAAAAGCAATATCAACAACTGCGTCTCCATTATAAAAGCCTATCCAGATATCGCTACACCTCAGGAAATCCGTATTTCTTCTAGAAACTGCTCGGAGCCGATATTTCATCTAGTACATTCTAAGCCTCACTTCCAATTCTTCCCTCCAAATACAAGAAAATATACCACTTCATCATGTCAGTGTCTCCAACCTCGCCCTTCTTAACCCTCTCATCTACAAGGCTGCATATGCCACTCAGTTTTCAGTGGGATCTGCCATATAAATCGAAGTATGCCAAACCAGATTCCGACATACAGTGGAGACTATGGCATAACATCTTGCCAACTCCTTCAAAGCTCTACAAATTTCAGCTAAGAGAAACGGATCTGTGTCTATTCTGTGACGTTTCAGGCACCTTGGAACACACATATCTAACCTGTCACGCAAACAAAGTGATAATCACCTATGCCCTGAATACTGCTTCTAGCACCCCGGTCTCTATTCTCTTCTGTATGGAATTTAGTCCATACAGAAGAGAACAGACACAGAACATGCAATTTCCTCTTCATCTGCGCTAAGGCCGTCATCTACAGCTTCTACCAGAAACAGACAAGAAATAACCAGCACCCATTCATCATTGAAACTGCACAAACCCTCATGTATATCCTACGTCGGTCAAGTTCCAAAAAAAGCAGGCTTTTATTAGAACTTGAGTACTTCAAAGAAACAAGAACTGTCACGAAATTCATGGAGGAGTGGAATCCAACATGGAGTTGCCCTGGTGTTGTACCATCTTTAGACTTGAACTTTATTTCAGGCGCAAACTTAATTGTTTGCATACTTGGGATTAGGTGCTAATAAAATAACCAAGCATATAAAATTGCTTGGTTATCCTAATATACAATATACCCAAGTTAAAAATTTATTCCCATATATATATATATATATACTGTATATATACTTATAATATGTAAATAGTCCTTGTTACCTATCGTCTAATGTAAATTTTAACAAGTTAAATAAATAAATAAATAAATATATATATATATATATATATATATATATATTCAAATTTTATTTTTCAAAGTTATTCAAAAACCGGGTTTCTTCTTTAGTCTTACCCATACAGAAAATGCTCTGCCAAGGGTTTCGGACCCTCGTGTGTATGTGTGTCGGACCGATGACGTGTTGTGAGCATGAATGCTACCCAAAGAAGATTGTAAAACTACAATGCATTCATACAGAGATAGCCTAAGAATTATATTATGCGGAATTCCTATCCTAATGACCAAACATGGAACTTTTCGAGTCACCTCAGGCTTCCCTATAAAGATTATGATCTCACGCATGATATTCATTTACCATCTGGATCACAGCTTATTAAAATCGACGTCTTGTATGCTCTTTGCATTTGATGAATTTAGCTGAATACTGTTTTCTTATTTTTGCTCTGCACTTATTTGATTTTTACCTTGCGATCTTTTTATGTTATAACTTTATATTCTTTCTTGAAAATTGAGAATATCTTGTGGAACCATAAAAATCATCGGTTTTGCAAGGATGATAGCAGTATGTCCTTTTCTTAAGGATGTATATAGTTGTTTAAATTTGTTGATCACATTTGAATATTCGAAACTTTTTTATCTCCTTACACGAGAATTACCAGACTCAATATAATAACACTTAATTCTATCTGATTTGTTTATAATTCTAGCTGCAATGAAATAGTTTCATATCTCATTTATTATTATCGTTATAATCAAAACCATTCTTCATTAAAACGTATGCTATTTTGATAATTTGGATGTGTTAATTATAGTATGAGATACTTTTCCTTATTTTACTTTATTGTTTTTGTAGGAAATTCATACTAAACAACTGGAATTGTACCGGAAATACGGAAAGATGTTTGGGTAAGCATATAATGTAGTTATTTAAGTCTTCTTCTTCTTTCAGGTTTCTGTAGATCTAAGCAGCTGCCTGTAGTCAGATTCCCCTCCACCCGATTCCTCCAATTCTCATCCCGTAAGATTCTTTTCTCCATTACCTTTAAAGTGATCCTTTTCCAGAACGTGTCTATATTATTACAAACCATCGTAACGGGAGGCGCTCATATTGCGTCTGAAGTAATCCATTTCCACCACTTCTACTTGTCTCATGACTAAATGCAAACCTGAATATATGATCAATGACAATTGAAGGTGTTATCTTTCATTAATTACTAAGGTTTACAAAAATATATAAATATTATTCAAGGAACATTTGGGTAGTTGTCGAATGAATATTCTACATTTAACTCCTACCCCAACTTGAGAAAACTCTTTCCTATAAACTAAAATGTCTAAGTTTATAATTCACATAACCGCTGAGCTTCATCACTGGAGTTTTTATATCCGAGTTTTTATATCTTTTATCAAAAGAAAGATCTGTATGAAAAAGTCATCTTTTGAGGAGGATTGATGAATGAATTTTGCCACGGAAGTCTAACTTTCAACCAGTTGAGGATTGATCTTTCAGAGTTTTTGGATTTGCGTAAATTTAATCAAGAATCCTCTCTCTCTCTCAAAGATTTGGAGACATGCACAAATCTAATCAAGAATTTTTCCTCTCTTTCAAGATAACTGGAGCTATTTGCAAATCAATTTCAATAAGGATTCGTCTAGATTTGTAAAAATATAAACTGCTTGCCATGTAAATTTAAAACCAAAGATTATGCCACGTCAATTGCTCTTAATCTATTGACGTGGCAGTGACGAGTCAATAACTCTAAAATACTTACCCTTAGAGGGGTGCAACAGAGAAATGTCAAGCTAACTAAATTACATTATCTAAACTTCCTAATTATGGAACTCAACACTTTTTGGACAAATGAGACTTGGATATATCCAAGTTGTACACAGATTATTGAACGGTGTAACGAATATCAATTTCCACTATGTCTTCGTTTTATTGGCTTGGTTCACTTAAAACTTGTGCAATACTTAAAGCATTACGAAAGCAATAAGTGGAGGAGCCATCCATTAGGATCATCAAATCAGTATATCAATTCCATAGCAACAATTCATTCAATAGAAACATCTCTACTTTGAGAATACAGAGAGGTATAAGACACAGTGACACAATATCTATAAAATTATTCACAGCGTGCCTAGACGAAATATTCAAACTTTTTGATTGGGAAGGGAAATGTGTGAAGAAAAATGGAAGATATTTAAGCCATTTACGCTTTGTATATGACATAATTATCTTTACTTCAACTGCGCATGAATTGCAGACGCATATCTATGAACTCCAAACTGCTAACAAAACAGCTGGCCTAAAGATAAACCTAAAGAAGCCAAAGTTATGTTCAATAGCTATGTCCAACTAGAAATAAAATAAATCAATAATAAGGAAATTAAACAAGTAGATTACTACATATACTTAGGACAACAGATATCAATAGAACATAATATCATGGATGAAATTAAAAGGGATGCTTGGGTGTAAAGCATTTGGAAAATTACATTTAATATTCTAAAGCCAACTACCATTATGCCTGAAGAGAAAGGTTTTTAACCAATGTATTCTTCCTACTGACATATGGCTCTGAACCATGTACACTGAATGCAAAGGAAATTCAAAAATTAAAAAGAAGTAT
Organism: Typopeltis vanoorti; assembly: GCF_054136105.1. Taxonomy (NCBI): domain Eukaryota; kingdom Metazoa; phylum Arthropoda; class Arachnida; order Uropygi; family Thelyphonidae; genus Typopeltis; species Typopeltis vanoorti. The sequence continues at coordinate 63,938,692 of NC_143568.1, forward strand.
GCTTGGTATCATAAGATTGGATCACAATAGGAATACATGGGTACGAGATCAAACCAAAGTCTCTGAAATCATAGGAAGAGTGAAACATCTGAAGTGGCAATGGGCTGGGAGTATTGCTCGAAGACAAGACCAACGATGGACAAAAAAAATACTGGATTGGATCCCATGAGATTATGCAATACTTAAAGCATTGCACAATGGTGGATTGATGATATTATTAGATTTGTAGGAATACCATGGGAAAGGAGAACTATGGACAGACAGTTTTAGAGTAAACTTGGAAAGTTTACTCTAAAATGATAATCATGATATATATATATGTATTTTTTTTCAACCTTTTATTTACCAAAAAGGAGATGTTGGAGCGGTAGTGGTGCGAGACTTTCCACTCTAACATACTGTTTCAGTACTGGTGAGCATCGTGTCTCACTCAAACATCGACACTAGCTTAACAAATGGCTGCTGATGATTTTGAAAGACTTGGGATGACAGTACGGCAAATAACTGAAGCATCTCGAGAGATCCGATATAATGAGACTTCCACAGTCGTTTTTTCTAAGTCGTGATGGTGCTAAAAATCCTGAAATACAAAACATCTCGGCTTATTCAAATTTTAATGAGCACAAAGAAAATGATTGCAGCGCTCTGAACTAAGGAAACAATTGCAGTTTCACACATGACGTCACCTATGTTTCGTTTATGATGATTTCTTGTTGTCTAGGGTTTATCGCACCACTACTGATTCATTATTATTTTTGTCTGTAATTCACTGAGTTCAGGAGTCCGCTATGCCTGGTTTTGGGACAAGAAAACTTTTATTTCAGAGAGCATAAATCCCTGTTATCCGTATATGATATCAGTTAGCTCACCTTTAGACGAAAAGCATTGAAAAGTTACCTTCCGTCGTAAAAGGGATTCGAACTCAGGTAATTTCGACCAAAGGGTTCCTCTGTACCGACTCAGCTTTTATGTCATCAAGTGATGAGGGCTCAAATACAAACAATTTATTCTGTTTTAATGTTTAATTTCTAGCGACAGTATTCGATATGATATATTTGTGATTTTATAAATTACTGAAACGGAACAAATCACATGCTGAAAATTATTTATTAACCTCGCAGGCGAAAGATCTCGAAACCATTGTTGCAGGTTGTATGTGCTGAGGAAGAGTGGATGGAGACAACTGTTTCAATGTATTATATTAAAGGAAGAGATGAAACTTGTTCGAGGAGTTTGTAATTAAGGAGTAAATATATGTTGACTAGCAGCAATCCGTGTAAATGATTAGTGGGAAGAGGAGGAATAGTGTCGGTCAGTTCAACACCAAGAACCCGTGAAAATAGCTATAGAAAGACAATTTAGAAATATAGTCTCTGTAAGAAAGCAATTGGAAGGAGTCAATGAGAGAAGGAACATCTATGAAATGAATAGATCATCTCTCATCTCTATTCCATTAAATATAACATTTGGAAGGAGGATTTTGGATCAATACCTCCGGATTTGAAAGCGATAACTTCCAAAACAGAGTATCTCTGAGAGGGAATTCGTGTAGCTTCTGCTGGCAGTTGAGAGCGTTCAGAAAAATTACAAAACACTTTATTTGTTTACAGCTAGTAATGCTGCTCAGTACGATGATGATTAATTTTTTTCTGTTTCATTTTCCTTTCTCGGTGTTGTGTTTTGCTAATTTGCTAATATTCCTCTTCATCATGTTTAAAGAACTGTTATGATGCTATCCCAGTTGTTTGCTACTTAACAAAATACCTATTATTCATCATTACTTATGTGAGAAAATAGTTTCGGATGAGAAATAGAGACAGAGAGAGAGAGAGAGAGAGAGAGAGAGAAGAAGAAGAAGAAGAAGAGAGAAACTTGCGAAATATCACTTTTGGATCCTTTTAAGTTACTAATAACATGATACGTTTCTGAGTGCTGTTTGAATTTGTATTGAGAGACAAATAAAATAAAAAATAAAGGGAAAATATGGCCGTTCATCAAATGATTTTCCAGTGGGAGGGGAGGTGACACTGTCATGAGAGACATAAGGGTACGATGAAAGGTAGCCAGATGATTAAGGGACTTCTCGGGGGAAAATGTACGATGATGTCCGATTTAATTAAATTCATTTTTTGAGATAACTGCATCAATAATTTATTTGGTTTCAAGATTCATATGAGACATCACAACAGCAGCCAAATGTGTATTGTTTTATATAATATTTAAAGTTTCTAAAGTTTCGTTTGAGGCAGAACAATTTTATAATTTTGTTTTACAGGACATACGAAGGTAGACGCCCAGGTCTTATTCTTGCAGAACCTGAGCTCATTAAAGAGATCTTAGTCAAGGATTTTAATTACTTCATAAACAGAAGGGTAAGTTAAAAGAAACAGCTTTTGTGATTGGTCTTAAACCTCGAGTTTTAATCGAGATGGAAATGAATGACAACCTAAGTTTCCACTCATGTTTATAATTTTATCTCAACTTCAAGTAAAGCAATACATTAGTTAGACCAATAGTTGAAATAAAAGAATGTAACACTGGGATAAAATTAAACGAAAGTGGGGACAATAGATACTCTTTCTATCTGTAGAATTCGGTTTTCTGCTGTCCACTCCAGATTTCTCAAATTCCTTCTGGCACATCTCTTTTAAAAATTGTACATTTTTATAGGAATGGAAACAAGAAACGATGTTGAAAGCAAGTATCACAAAGCTTTTCAAGCTCTTTCAATAAATTCGAAATTCTAATTATTTATTTACTCTTTGTTTTGTGATAAACCTTATTTTAACGCGCTTACAGCAAAAAAAAAAAATTCTGACACGTGCTTTCTCTAAACACTTTCTAAAATGCATTAACTTCGAATAAATTAGAGGAAAATATCATTCTCGGTTCAACCGCTTGCTTATCATAACTTGAATTTAATAGGTTTCGTTATTATTCTGTATAATTTTTACTTCTGTAATTATAATTTTACATAGTGGGTTTATCAATGCAGTTTTCTGTGGTTACGGTTGTATTGTGGGTTTTTTTGTTTTTTTTTTCAGTTTGCTCGTTTTCTGACCTCTGATCAAGAGAATAACTTTCTCTTGATTAGCTAACAGAATTCTCATTTAGCTGCCGCTCAAATTGTGCTTGGCAATTCATAACGTAAACTTACGGGTTAAAGTGCACCCTATTTTGAAGTTCGCTTTGTCGCTATGGTGGCGCTTAATTTTACTATCCGCATGTCTTTACAATGAAGCACAATACAATACAACCAAAGGAATCATAGAACACACCGAGTTCGTTCTCGTCATAAATAAAATTAAACTGCTAGAAATAACATCAATGAGTAAACTAAATAGAATTAATAATACAGGACAAAAATGAAATGTGAACTGAAATCCCAGAAACACCAATCTACCCATTGTGGAAAAAAAAAAAAAAACGTTTGAATAATCGAGTAACATTTCAGAAATTTTATTTCGGAAAATAAGGTACCAGTACATCGTACAGTAGCGAACATATTAATCAGAACGCTCAGATTTTGAAGAAAATGTAAATTATGCAGTATAATTTATACAAGAAAAACTAGCAAAATTATGCTAGTAAATTCATTAATTCGCTTAGGCATGGATTTTACCGACGTGGAACACATTTTTCTCATTTCTGCATATCGAAACGGTAGTTTTATAATGGATTGTATTAAGTTGTCTTTTATATCGCAATTTACTTTTCCAAGTCTGTTTTCACTGTTACCCACAAATTTTCTATTGGGATAACAGAGGAGTTATCTGAATTTTTTTTTTGATTTTTGAGGAACTCTTTCACTTTTTATTGAAGTGTGGCATGAAAAAAGATCCTGTTAGTAGTTGAGTTCTTTGTCTACCTGGATTTGTGGGACCACACTTTTCTCCAATAGTTTTATGAATTGGTCACTTTCATCATACCGTGAAGACAAAGAAATGATCATGGGCTCTCATGTGTAAAACAACCCCAGAACTTCTTTATAGCTGGGTGTTTAGAAGCTTGTTGAAGGTGGGCGGGAAAAGTCTCTCAGCCTCTGATTTGCACATAGGATAATCACTCTCCTTGGACAAAGAAATTGCTTTTATCTGAGAATACGACCTTCTCCCACTTCTCAACAATCCAATCTTTGTACACTTTTGCCCACTGGACCCTCATTTTCTGCATAGCGACCGTTCGCAGTTTTTTTTTTTTTTTTGGGGGGGGGTCCGTGGACAGTTTTCCCTGCTTCCAACAATCTTCGACGGATAGTCATGTCAGAATCAATCTCAGTGACTGCCAAGTCTATGTAAATCAATATCAGACAATGTTGGATTCATTTTGCTTTTCCTAACTAGTAGACGATCATCAGTAAGTGTAGTTTTTCCTTTTTCGCCCGTGTTTTTCTTTTTGTTTCAGGGGGAAAAACCGTACCCTGTTTCGCTAAACCTTTTTAAAACGCATTAACATTACCAAATCAACACCACACTCATTGAGCATTTGTCTTTGAGTCGCGGATGTGTGCTGAGAAAGAGTACACAGAACTTTCTTGGAGATGAATCCATTTAATAGATACACAAAATAAATAAAACAGTAAAAACACACTACGAGTGTCAACTTGTTTGCATTATTAAAAACATAAAACACTATTACTAAAAATAATTTAAAATAACAGGTGTAATTAACTCTATATTTAAACCAAACCTAGTTCAAAAACAAACCAGACTAAAAGTATACAATATATTAGCCCTACCAGTCTTAATGTATGGAAGCGAAATCTGGACAATAAAACAATAAGTGATTAACAACAGCAGAAATGAAGTTTATGAGAAAAACTGCAAAGTATACTACCAATTTGGAAATTATGAAAGAATTAAACCAAGAACCAGTAATAGAAAAAATTAAAAAATATAAACATAAATGGATGGAACACGTTCAAAGAATGAAAACAGAAAGATTACCAAAACAAACCTTAAAGTAAAAGCCATTAGGAAAAGAAAAACCAGAACGTCCTTTTAAACGATGACTTCTAAGGCCGGAACAGGCCATGCTAGGCCTAAATCCTTGATATGCATGATGATAATGATGACTATTACTAAACATTGTAGAGACATTAAATGGATAAGAATCCTATATTGTTATATAGCCAGTAAGTGAAACTCAAGATCGATAACTACGATCTATGAGTTTCAATGCCGAAAAACTATCAGTGAAGGCAATTCGAAGCAAAGGTAGAGCAAGCTCCCTCACTATTCTTGATATTCTCTCATAATGTAAAACACAGCTCCTAGGAGATGTAATACTGTCATTACATTATGAGGGAGGTCATTACCCAGACCGGTTTCAACCTTTTTTGAGGTCTCATCAGTGAGTAATGATTAAAAATATTTAAAAATAACAGGTGTAATTAACTCTATATTTAAACCAAACCTAGTTCAAAAACAAACCTGACTAAAAGTATACAATATATTAGCCCTACCAGTCTAAAAGATAAAATATATTAGCCCTACCAGTCTACCCTCTCTCATAATGTAATGACAGTATTACATCTCCTAGGAGCTGTGTTTTACATTATGAGAGAATATCAAGAATAGTGAGGGAGCTTGCTCCACCTTTGCTTCGAATTGCCTTTGCCGATAGTTTTTCGGCATTGAAACTCATAGATCGTAGTTATCGATCTTGAGTTTCACTTACTGGCTATATAACAATATAAGATTCTTATCCATTTAATATCTATTCAATTGCCAGAAAACTAGCCTTTTGTCTTTTTATTTCAATTACATTGTAGAGACAGTTAAAACACGCAGCACTCAGCCAAAACAGTGAACCAAAGCAAAACCGAAACCAAATTAAAGTTATTGTGACTGAAACAAAAGCCAAACCGAAACCAAAAACCTGACGGAAATTCGGCTTGTTCCGATTCATTTGTTCGCTACTGTAGATGAAAACGCATCTTTCACAGATTGGGTCAATAAAGCATTTGTATTTCATGTTTATTCAAACGTCACCCCTATGAAGTCATCTTGTGCAGGTACACGAGTCTTTCACCATCAGCTCTTTGAATGAGCTCGTCATCTGAAAAAAATTATCTTAAAGCCACTAAGATTTTTTATCACTGAAAGATCACGTGATTATCAAGCGACTTGCAACCCGCATCGATATGCTGCATATCGATGCGGGTTGCAAGTCGCTTGTTTGTTTATTTTTCAATCTTTCAATTTTATTTATTTCTTTATTTTTCAATCTTTAGTAAAGTGGATTCATATTAAAATATGTCTAAATAGGCATTATTCGGATGACATAAAGTCATCCGAATAATGCCCTTTACATAAAAAGATCTTATTGCGTTGTTTATTACGTTATTTTTTGAAATGCATGCACATAATGTCCACTGCATTATCTGCTGTTATAATCAGAATAACGTACATTAGGAATAAGTTATCAATTGTAAAATAATTCATTAGTTATTTTAATAATGACTTATTGGATTTTAGCACATTACATTTGGAAATCCAATACCAGATAAAATGCTGTCACTGCAAGAAGGAGAAGAATGGAAGAGAATACGAACTATCATGAGCCCAGCATTTAGCACAGGCAAGATGAAGAAGGTATTTAATGTTTTATATTCATATTTTTTAAATCTCACTATTGGTTTTTTGAAGATAATTCATCATTAAAATATCACGCAAACTGATACAAAAATAGTTGAAACTTAAAATACGTAGATAATCAAGCGAAGCCATATCTCATTATTATATACAAACAATAACTCGGACGTCACTTCAGAATAAAGTTTGGTTTATATTTGAACACTTTTATTATTAAAGAGCAGTCATAGTTTAATATTAGGATAAAATAGGATACATGCATTCGTCATCTCATTATACCATTTCTATTTAACGTATTTAAACACTCGGTGTCCTATCAGAGAGGTTCATATAATGGCAACGTGGCTTCTTAAAAACGCAAATAGTACTTAATGCTTTGATAGGTAGTTAGCACGTTATTCCTGCTGCGTAGTATGCTCTTTGATGTGCACATTTCAGTGTATGTGTGTGTGTGTGTGTGTGTGTGTGTGTGTTCACTAATCAGTAAACTAATTCCGTGTTTTATGACGTAATTTTATGCTGATGACTTCAAAATATAAATAAAGTCCTCAGCATAATAAGAAATAAAACACGAAACAAATTTGAAAATATGAAAAAATAACAGTCTTGGGGCATTGATATAGAGAGATTCTGGCTCAGGTTGCCGTGTGGATAAAGTCCTTGTTGTGCCGTCAAGAGGATGTTGGTTTGAACTGTACTGTAATATGAATGTTTGTTATAGATCTTTAGATTGCGAGGAATCTCACCACTCTATCTGAGACGTTAAACTCTCATTTTGGACTTCAAAAATGCTTTTTGGTCTCCACGAAAGGGTTATCGGTTTTTCTAATCTGAGTTTCAAATTTCCCTCTGTGGAATGACGTACAAAATACAAATTCTAATAAACTGTTTTGTCTCAGAATATTCACAGTATTTTCCCTCTCGTCAAGTGTTTCACAGCCTCCAACGAGACACAGAATCATTTGTATTGATCCGCGCAAACGGTGTTTGTACGTTAGCGAATTTAATTTAATTTAATTCTTTAGAAAACATTCAGTCTTTTAAGCAATCTGTGTTGTTTTTGTCTATAAAGAACCGACAAAACTGTGTTTGGTAGGTAATCAAATTGTACTAATACGGAAAAATCTAGAAAATATCGTAATAAACATAATATGAATGAACATAATCCAATTTAGTTGAAGGTATGACTTTTATTGTACAGCTCTCTCCTGGAAGGATAAATATCGTTTAGAGCTAGGTCTAGGTCACTCGTCTTTACGAACTACATGTCAGATCATAATAATGAAAATAATCTTCAATAGTTACAGGACTTTAAGGCCAATGATCGGTATAGTTCAGTTTCGTATCTATATCTTCTGGATAAGATCGTTAATCCTATGCCCGGAAACATATGTTAGATATTTTTCGTGCGCAAATTGCGTTTATTTATTCTTCTGAGAGGTTCGAGGAATCGAAAACCCGAGTTTGCTATAGTAAAAAGTTTTCCATTCTTGTGTGAGACAGGCTGACACGCCGTTGAATGAAATGTTTTGATAAAAGTACTTCCCGTCCTAGGCGTGACTAGAGCCTCAGTTGTTACAACCTAAGGGATTCGTTCAAACCGACCTAGCTACTGAGGTTCTTACATGTGGAATAATAATTAAAATCATCTAACAGTGTCTATTTATCTTACCAGAAATACAAATATTGACTCATCAGATGCTGCCGTGGAACCTCTTGTTAAACAGATCTTACCATGTCGTATTATCGTCCATTTCAGAATTTCCACTGTTACTATTTTTTTATGCATACAAATTTAAACCGCTCTGAAAACCAATTTATATGATTAATTGGAAACTGGAAGTTGCACGATGCACTACAAATATTTATCAACCTTGTCAATTTCATCACAGGGACGGTAGATGATCTCCTTCAGTTGTTTTTCTTTCTTGGGCTCTCTCAATGAGTGTTCTTGGCAAAACGAATAATTTCTGCTTCCAATACCACATACACACACTTTTGTAGATGAAATATCCTTATAAGTTTTCTTTACAGTTTTTATCAATTATTTAAAAAAATACATCGATAATTTTATCTCGTACATTACTAGTGGAAAGAATGCGTTCGCCTGTCTCTCAGCTGCTGTTAACTACTTTACAAAGAAGGAAAACCGTTACATAAATGAACGAACAATCGGTATACCAACCTCACTTTATACAAGACATATAATCGCTTGTATTATACGTTTAATAACATTAAAGGCCATCAATTAGATCTGTCAGAATTCTTTCTTGCTGTTTTACAGAACTTTCGTAGTACACTCAATATCGACAATGCCCTTTGGTTGCAAAGACCTGGGTTCAAATACCATATGGGACGAGATCCTATATAAAGTGTTCTTGCTTGATATTGTACGTAAATTAGTCTACCTCATAGGGACCAGCGGGTTTTTTAATTCCGGAAACTATACTGAAAGGGAATACGATATTAATAGACATATTACACAGCAGACACACCTTATTGCTTCAATTCCAAATGACAAGGACCGCTCTTGCATACCTGGATCATTTCAGTTCGCTGTCTGGCCGACCAAATAACCGATTTTATCCTTCATAAATAAACCACTACAATCGAAGGTGTAGGATTTTGACTTATGGATAATCATTTGAGCATATTTTATAAATAAAGTGAAAGGGATTGTCACTAAATGGTAGACGAAATTTTTTTTAAACTTGAAATCTACCCTTACTCATTTTGCTCACTTCTGTTAATAATCGTTAAATAAATGGTTAATTTTTTATGTATATCAAAACCAAAGGTTGATTGTAAATGAATGGTACATTAGTATTAACACCATAGGTAGGCTGTTTGAAAATTCAAAAATTCGGTTTGAAAGGCCAAATACTAAACTTTTTCGATCCGCATAAGCGTGCATGATTTTCTCTCGCCGCTTGATGAAATTCTACACACCTCCTGGTTTAGTTCGCCCACCATTTCTAGATCCCTTCTTGGCTTTGTGCCAAGAATAGTCGATTCATGCTGAAGGGGAGAAAGAAATGAAGGATGTACGAATTGGTCGCCAACATGCGAAATCACGTGCTTTCTTGTCTGTCGCTGTACTAGTACTAGCTTGATTTTTGTTGTTCTCTTTTTGCATTATTTTGTTATTATTAATTTGTATGATGGATCCAGTACAGTCAACAAGTTCTATTGTTACACGTTTCAGTAACTCTTGCAAAAGAATATTGAATAATGTGCTGACATTCTGCGAAAAAGAATCGTCAGAAGGCCGTCTTCTTGTTCCCCTTTCTCAAGTCATAAAGCGTGCAAGTGCAATTACGGGCGTATCGGGGTCGACTGTTAAAAGAATTCGTAGGGAATCAAAAGGTGAAGGTAAGCCAAAATTTAAATCTCCTAAAAAAAAAAAAAGCGCCAGAGTAAAGAAAACCATCGAAACCGTAGCTTTGAATGATTTTGATGTAGACGTTATAAGAAGAGCTATTCACGAATTTTACGTATTCGAGAAAAGAGTGCCAACTGTTCCGAAATTGATTCCTGTGCTTAAAGAAAAAATTAATTTTCCTTGGAAAAGAGAAACTTTTAGGAAAATACTTCATGAAATTGGATTTTGTTTTAAAAAGTCCCAGAATAAAAGGAAACTTATCATGGAGCGAAGTGACATTGTTTTATGTAGACCACAGTATTTGCACGTATTAACACTCTACGTACATTTTTCCAACTGTTATACAAGCAAAATAGTTACACTTTAAAAACAGCAATGTTCGTAAAAGAAAAGCTAAATTTTCCGACCTGTAATAATAAACAAACTCAGTTTGTTTATTATTACATCCCAGAAGACAGACTGATTACCCTATTATCGGAATGGATTCTCCTTTTTCTGACATGCGCAGTAGTTTCGAGGGACCTCAAATCGGTGGGCGAACTATAGGGTTATTATTAGGAGGAAAACACACGCAAGCGCAAGCGCAAGCGCGCGCACACACACACACACACACACACACACACACACACACACACACACACACACACACACACACACACACACATTCATTCTCACAGTAAGATTTGTACTTTTAGCCTATTGATTGCAGCACTCGGCAACCCAGACCAGGAAATGAATAATGGAGGATCTAATAGATTACGTTGCACACCCACTAGACAATAGGGTTCGTTATTGTTGGGGGATTGGGGGTTAGACTCATAGTTAATATGTCTAAAATAATATCTATAGTTGTTTGTGTTTACGGATACTTTTAATATAAGGAGTACATTATGGACATATGTTACGCCTTTCATATTCTTATAGATTTTATTTTCTCTGGTTTTAGTATTGTTATCGTAAAGCATACCAAGGAATTTAGTTATACATGTAGGAAAAAATATTCATTTACGAAGTTAGTGAAATTATGTTGCCTTGTATAAGTAAACTTGACATACTTAAAAATTTCACTTACAAACTTTCTTTTCATTCAGATAGCCTTGATTATCAACGAATGTGGTGACACCTTAATACAAAATTTCTTGGAAGCTGCAAAAAAAGAAAAGACAGTCGACTGTAAGAAGTAAGTAAAAGTACGATATCCCTATATTATGCATCATTAAGCACAATGAGAGCATTCCAGATTAAGCAGAAATGACCTTATAAACCCAAGACTATTTTTTGGGTTTCACACGTCAAACCCATGGAGGAGTCAGGTAGCATACATACACTGA